>NW_027249138.1:600000-884419 GCF_030848795.1 Temnothorax nylanderi
TATAATAAATTAAAAAATCTGTTTTGTTTCGCGATAAAATATTTATTGGGAAGGCAGGGGATCTCACACGTTTCACGTTATTTTGTTTCAAAACATAAATTTAAATCATTCAACAAACATAAATGGATAGGCTATGTAAAAGATTTAGTGTAATGTAAGTATAAGTGCAAGTAACACTCTCGTCTTTTTATTAAATATAAATTATATGTATAAAATAAATTAGGAAATGATCAAGCCAATCAATAACATTTCGATGATAAATAAACTCTACTTTATAAATGTATATACTTTGTATCTGTGTATTCTTTGTACAAAAAGTGAAAACTGATTGACAGTTATAAAATAATCTAGTGCCATTAAACAATAGTATAAATTCATTCTAGCCTATCCATTTCAAAGTACATAATGGATTTATGAAATATTATTTTATCTATAATATTCTTGATACATAAATTCCTAATTATTAGATATATATATATATATATATATATATATATATATATATATATATATATATATATATATATATCAATTTTTAAATAGATTATAACTATAGGAATAAATAATGCGTTCAGATATATCAAACAGTATAAATAATACATAGTATACATTTCATTGCTGCACGATGCTATTTTTCACTCATATGTTTCATTGGAAATTCAAATTTTTATTAACATAATTTTTTAGAAAAGACTGTCACACAACACACACACATCTCATATAAAATTCTCATAAATCCATTATTAAAATAAAAATTAAAACTCACCGGTACGATGTGCAGCAGCGGAGTTGTAGTCTACGACGTCAATCTGTAAAATACAAATATATCCAAATTAAACTTGTGCCCAAAATAATTAAATTTGTAAAAAATAATTACTTATAACGCACATTGAACTTTTTCTAACAATAAGTACATACTTCTATAAAATTCAATTTAAAAAATTTAATTCTTACATAAATAAAATAAATTTAAAATAAATAAACTAACAAAGGCAAATAAGAGCCCGTTCGCACGATGGTCGGGCGACAGTAACAAACCAAAATTACAAAAATGAATAAATTATATATTATATGCTGTATTATATAATTTATTCATTTTTGTAATTTTGGTTTGTTACTGTCGCCCGACCATCGTGCGAACGGGCTCTCATTTGCCTTTGTTAGTTTATTTATTGTTATCGAGAAATTTAAAATAATTATAAATGTTAAAAATGTTGGAATATTTTACATATTTCTTCATAAAAATACTAGAAATATTAAACATTTTACATATGTATTAAATATTTCTTAAATATATATCTCAAAATAATCTAGGATGCTTTATATGAATTGTGTTACACGATAATGCAAAATACCGTGTAGAATGAGATTGTCATGGGGATAAACAAATTCCACAGATGATAAATAATGAATTACTCACTCGTGGTTGCTCCGCCGGCGTCTGATGCCATCCCCGGGCCGCCTCCTCCTCTCGGACTTCCCGCGTCGTTGCTCCGTTAAGGGTTAAGGTACACATTCATTAGTCATTATCACACCACATCACTCGACTTCGCGCACACGTAATTACGATCGCGCGCTAATCATCAAATGACGAACGCGCGGTACTTGTTTCTTGTTATCGGCACTCCCGATGTTGACCGTACACCGTACGCGACGCGCGCATTGTTCCATCACGACCGGCGAAACGAGCGAGAAACGTATGATCGCGGCGCGGCGCGGCGCGATCCGCGACGTCGCGTCAATTAATGCAACGGCAGAACCTAAAATGGCGGAGAAAATTCGTAAATCGCGCGGCCAACTTCATAGCGACGCGGAGAGACGAGCGAGAAACGTATGATCGCGGCGCGGCGCGGCGCGGCGCGATCCGCGACGTCGCGTCAATTAATGCAACGGCAAAACATAAAATGGCGGAGGAAATTCGTAAATCGCGCGGGCAACTTCATAGCGACGCGGCGAGACGCAGCGGCGGGCGACGTTACGCACTTGCTGCACTATATATATACACCTTCGCGTACTTTTCACGCTCGAAATGACTTATGTCCCATACTTTCAGGAGGATTACTGTCACACATAACTCGAACGAATGAGTATTCTAGCTGAAATCGAGGATAAAACCCGCGGAATGCGCAACTCGAGAATACGTCGCCCTGCGTTCGCGACAGTGGATTTCGCGCATAAATCTTACGAAATTACACGTTCCAACCAATACATAACTCACTAAACTCATGCCACCGGATCGTTAATTATCGAGATACGACGCTGATTGTACTTTATACTGTCCGCATACTTTGACTGCCAAGCTGCTTTCGGCACACATTGAATTAATAAATCTAATATATTGTTTTAATATTTTACTGCTTTTCTTAATGTCTTAATAAAATTCACATTATTTCTTGAATGCCTTGAATATTTATCGTACAGTTTTTCTTAATCGGGTAAATGAGACTCACATATTACTCACAAATGGATGATCTTTGCGGAAATTATTACGCGCGCGTCACTTACAATTTAGATATGACATGGCACTCAAAGTGTTTAACGGCTCGGAGTCGATCGACGATCCGTTCCATGTTAACGCGACGTTACGCTAATAGCTGAAAAGTTCAATTGTGGCAGCAACTTCATTGCGATACTGCGCGACACGACGCGATGTGACGACGTGAGTCGATTTAATGGCCGACGAATCGCCCGAATTTGTATGATTAAAATCATTAAATCGCGAAAGACGAACTGTCGATGTATCCACGGCTAGTTTTCCAGCTTATTCGATCCGGGATCTCGTACATTATTCCGCAAAAGCAGTCGTCAAAGTACATTGATATCGGAAAAAGCGTATCTCAAGAAATAATCGCTGCCTGCAAACGCGTAGTAAAAGCGATACTTAACAATTTCCGTGCCTCGTAGATCCGATTTCCATTCAGCACGAATAAGAAGCGTGAGACATCTATTTCGACGAACAGCCGTCGTCTCGAAAGACTTACGAGTCGCTTATGGTAAAGTGAATCAATCGTGCCAGGCGATATTCTTTAATTGTTCGCAGAGAGTCGTGCCCGCGTCTCGCCGCGACCGCGGCCCGAAGGATAATGCGAGGGCGAGGGGGAGCGGCGCGCGCCGGCTCGCGCGCGGCGCGCCGTTGCCTGCCCGCCCCCACCCCGCCGACTTTCGAAAAACAAGCTCGCGCGCGCGACGCGACGTGTTTACGTTTTACAATAGCGCGTCGTACAATGCCAGCGTCAATTAGTCATATAGTCCGCTACATGGCTACATACAATATCTAACGTATACAAATTTAAACAAACGGAAATATTTCGCGTTTTGATATTATAAAATTCACTTTACGATAGCGCGTGCCGACATCGTATGAAACAAATATGTCAATCAACAAATATAATATCTAACGTATGTATACAAATTTAAAAGCCGAATATTTCGCGTTTCGGTATTATAAAATTGACTTTTGGAAATAGACTATTGTTCGAATGTTTTGCGTTTCGTTTTGCGGTTTCATTAGCGTTATCCATGTATACATGTGTGTGTAAAATAGGCAAGGCTATGGATCACAAAACGTACATACATATATGTATCAATTAATGATTAATTGATCGTTATCCTTTCTTTTACGGGGGGGAGGGGAGAAAGATAAGATCGTAATTTTAATAAATCGAGTAATATTATTTTTTAATCGTCGAGAAAAAGTTTCAAATAATACGAGAAGGATAATTATAAATTTGCTCGACACTGTGCTTTATACAGAGGATGTGGTATCAAATGCTTCACGGTAAATTAATATATTCATTACAATTTTATCTTTGACAGCGGTGTACTCGATATCAGTGTGACAACGCCTCTTTCACGGCGAGCTATTTTTGTCATTAGACTCAGTTCAAAGAGCACACGTGGCGCAAAGGGCTACCTGATCTCCGAAAATAAACTCTCGTATTTGCGTAATCCCGCTGTCGGGCAGATCTCCGAACGATATAGAACTCGATTACGGGTATATAGAAATTACGCATTTCTCGCACGCACATGATATATAGCCAATTATAACAGAAACTAATAATATCTGACATAAACGGATTAATTGCTATCGGGAAACGTTTAGTTTCGTTGCTTTATCTTTTACGCTTTTGCAGATTTTATTCTTAAAAAAAATTAAGTTTAAATAAAATCCTTTTTTATTCTTAACTAAATTAAAACGAGAAAATTATACGATCACGTGCTATATTTATGTTTGAAAATTAAACTTTATCGTGTGTCCAAAATTGAAATGTAAAATCACGTGCTTCTTTGCTTAAATATTTTTCTGTAAGAGTAATGGAATCCGTGAGCGGAAATTCGTTAGTCTTACAGCGATTGTATCTTAAATGATAATCCCTTCGATCCTCATGGAAGCGCTCGGAGTTTCTATACTTCCGGCCGTAATTTCCAAGTTTGAAACCTCGAGCCTCGCGAATTGACTCGCGCATTAATCTTCTTGAAACTTGGAAACGTTCGCGGAATATGAGTGTATATTGCGCGATAACGTAGTATTATCCACTTCATCGAGCACGCCGTGATTGATTTCATTTTCGACCAGGAGCAAAACTCATCATCGCCGTTGCCGTCCGTCTTCCCATTACGCTTTGGAACACAGCACAGAATACAGCTATAGCGGCTGCACTTATCAGTAATCGATAGCATCATTGTACATTTCCTTTATGTGCCTTTCGGTATACACGTACTGCATAGTGCATACGGGACCAGCATTGTGTTCTGATAATGCGGCACGCCGCGCCGTATCGAGTACCGATATATGCAAATTACATTCTAACGTTACGAGCATCGTATAACAAATGAGCTACTGCGTACGGAATAATAAATATATGTCTGAAAAGAATAAAAATTTATATTATTTCATATTTTACAGAACCATATAAAAAATATTACCAAAAATTATCTATATTCTATACTTCCATGAATCTTTTTACTCATCATATCAAGAAACATGTGATTATCTGTTACCGCTAATATTCATTAAACACTTTACTTAATCTCTCTTTAATATATTATTTACATCTTTAATTTCGTTTCTTCCGCATTCTTCAGAAAAAAGTGAAACAGGACTGAAATAAAGCAAAGTGATTAAAGATACGGGATATGATCCAATTTATTAATCGTATATGCGAAAGTAGCGTATCAATAATAAAATGTACAGAATTCTGTATATATTTATAATTTATATGTCTATATTTATAAATTATGTGTCACGGGACATTCGGATTACCGCGCACTAAGATTCAGACAGAATGTCCTCCAGAGTTTTGTCGTCATGGAGAGGCGAGTGCCCCAGCGTAGGATCGCTCTCTAGGAATTCGCGCAGTTCAGACTCGAGATCAGCCACGCCGGATGGTTCTGTCGCGCTCAGTAAAGACGGTGGCGTCTGACTGCTGTGCGTCATGCCGATCTGCATTTGAATAGGCGGCGGTGGCTGAGTCGCACCCACAATACTGATATTCTGATTTTGCTGACCGGTCGGACTCAGTAGATTCGCGTTCTGAATTGGCGAGGGGCTCGGCAACAGATTCGACAGCACCTGATTGTTGCCATTGTTCGGATTCGGCAGTAACGAAGTGTCAGCGACTATAGTGGGCGTGATCGGCTCGACTTCCATGGGCTCCGGTGCGCCCAAAGGTGCTATGCCCATTGCTCGACGCAATCCGTCGACCGGCGCGATCCCCGACGGTGGCAGTTTCTTCGCTATATCGGTGAGGTTGTCGGTGATCTTCTCGGCCAGCGTCACCTCTGCGTCTGCTGCCTTCGGAACATTGGATAGATGGGCCGGCGGCGGTGCTGACAAACGCTCGTGTTGGACCTGCTTCAGCCGACCCAGCATCTGTGATGTGTCGTCAAGGCGGCTTTGTAGAACGGCGCGTTCCTCGCTATATTTAAATTCTTCTTCTGAAAATAAAAAATGTATTAAATGTATTAAATGTAATTAAATAACACGGAAGAGAAGCGGTAAAGCGTCCTCGAAATTATTAAATTATATAATTGACAATGTTATGAGATAAAATACTCTTTTGATACATTTTGAGATAAAAATAAGATGCAATACACAAGTATATTCAAATGACGAAATTTAAAAGATAAATTAGCTACATATATTGTTTTCAGTTACTTAGAACAATGCTAAATCGTTCATTTTCATCGTTACTTCCATAATTACCTAAATTCTCTAGGAAGTTTATGTCGATACCGAGATCCGACAGTGTCTTTAGTTGTTCGACATCAACCTTGACATTATCCAGCAACGGAATGTTACGATTCACGTCCTGCATAGGCTTCTCCAATAAATGCTTGATCTTTTCCTCCTCCTCCTTCAGTCTTCGCTTTTCCTCGAGGAATTTCTTTGTCTTCCTATGATCGCCGCTTGTGAGAAGGTCCAACAAATCATCGACCATAGTCAATGTGTAATCACAGTCCTTGGCGAAGTCTAGAATAGATTCAGCATATTGCACGGCAGTCTCGTCACCATAAGTTTGATAGACTAGGTCGGTTTCCTCCTTGGTAAGATTCGCGAACGTCGAGTCGTAGCTAGGTGCGTATGAACCAAACGCGCCATAATAGAGGGGTTTCACTGGCTTCGACATGTTCCTGCGATCCTCCCGAAATCCAGCCAACGCTCCAGTACCGTGATTCAATTTGCCTATCAGTTGTCCCAGTGACACAGGTCTCTGATTCGTCCCGGGAATAATCCCGTCCCCGGGCACGATGATCTGCAGGCTGGTGGTGCCGTCTTTCTTCTGTCGCAGAAAACCCATTTTCGAGTTGACCCTCTTCAGACTGAGTTTCTCCGCCGCCGCTTTAGCTGCACCTCTAGCCTGTTTCAGGATCTCCTCTGGTGTCAAATCGTCCGGTATGGCCTCAAATTTACCTAAGCTCGCCAGTCTCATCTTTCTTTGATTCTCTTTTCTAAGTTCTTCCGCCTCCTCATTACGTTCTTCTTGCTCGCGTTCTCGCTCTATCTGCTCTTCCGTCGCAGGAGCGTCTGGATTATTAAGATCTTCGTTGCCCAGCTCGAATCCGAGTTCCTCCTTCGTAATATCGTTCATGTACATCAGGACTGGCCTGAGTTGCCGCAATTTCTCTGGAGTGACCATCTTCAAACCGACGTGCAGAAGTTTCTTCGCCGCCTTGTAGTAGATGGTGTCGGGATGATTATATGTCATGGCGTTGTCACACATAAGCTTGAAATCATCCACGAATTCTTGCAAATTCTGATAGTTATTGTCGTCTATCTTTTGCTTTATCGTGCTAAAGTCCATCGGATTCGTGATTATCTGGGAGTAACCAGGCGCAATGCTGTCTGTGACCGGCCAGGCGAAAAATTGCTGCGGATCCCGCTTCTCCATGGATCTCAACAGGTGTTCCAGCAACCTTTGGAGAGGCGTGCGCTCCGCTATCTTTCTGAGAACGCATGTTCTGGGCTCGCGATGAGGTGATAGAGAACTTACATTACTAACGCCAACCCTTAATTCACCACTGGACGGCGGTCTGGGTGGCAGCAACTGATTGTGATTGGTACAAGCTTTCTTAGGTGCAGGCTCGACCAGGTTCTCATCGGCATCGCCAACTGACTCTTGACTCGACTCCTCTCTTCGTCTTTTCTTATCTTTATGATGATGTTTGTGCCGTTTATCTTTCTTTTTCTTCTTCTTCTTGAGTTTTTTGTGACCGACATATCTGTCGTACTCTGCGTCTCCTTGGCTGACAGAATAGTTAAGACCCAGTTGTTGTTGGTAATGTTGCGACAGCATTGCAGCCTGACTTGGCGACTCGCCGCCGTGCTCGGGTGTTCCAGTACTACCTCCTACCTTCAAAATTAACTTCAGACTAGGCGGCTTGTCCGTCGTTGTGTACTGACCCTCTGTCGAAGAAAAAAAAGAAAGAAACATAGTCAGTTAGTCATCGTCCTGAGTATTTAAAACGATTTCTTTTTAAGCGGTGTACTAAAATTGTTGCTCTAAAAGCCATACGTATGATCCGTATGTAAATGTGCCACATGCAGCAATCGGGAAATCTTGCGGAAAGATTATGCAGGATAAGAGTACAACATGGTAACAGAAAAAAAATATGACGTCAGAAATGTAGCATGACAATGAAAATACCGAAAGAGATGCAAATCGTGAGCAAATATAAAAATTACGGGCCGTTAAGGATATGGTCGGGTTAGGAATTGTACATGAAAATGTAAACATGATTTTATTAACAGGACATTGCGACCTTGTTTTCACATTCAACAAACTGGAAGCGAGATGGAAGTAGCTCGACTTAAATCAAACAAATCTTAATATAGATGAAAATAATCTCCATCGTTATATCAAATCGAATAATCGGTGGGAATAATCAGGGAGAGCAGTCATTAAAATTGAAAATACCTCGCTAAGAGGTCAAGCGAAGCATATGTGGCTCTCAATGCCACGATACATAACAGCCAAAGGAAATTACACGTGATTGAAGTGCAACAGGCTTCTCTGTATGCGACACATCTGAATGTTGTATATACCTTGCAACCTACGCATACTACTCCGTTGAGACAAGGAGGGCAACTCTCGGCGCAAAAATCTTGTTGCACTTCAATGGATATTCAACAAACAAAAAAAACGAAAGGGGTTGAGGGGGGGCGTTTGATAATTCTCGAAGCATAGCTAGCTTCTGTCGTGCAACCAGTCCATGTCCGTTGTTACTCATCACTTACTTCCACGTCGCGCCTGTTGCTGTGGAACGCTTGGTTTATACTTTCGAATCCACCTCACTTCTACTCCAACCTCACTCTCAGTTTGTCCGTGGTGAAAACGAAGTCAAAATTCCTGTGCATCATTAAACTATGAGTATGAGAAAGCTCCCAAATGAAAGTTGCAAAGAGCGCGAACCGATTTTGCGAACCGAGAAGCGAAGGGCCGATGGGTCCATCGGCCCGAGGCATCCTCATCTTTTTTTTCATTCGAATTCCTTTTCATGACTGACATACAAGTACACAGTTTGGCTTGGTGCGATGTAATGATGCCGCAGTAACATAACATTCTCTTACAAGTAACATAACAATCTAATTCATTACGTCTAATTCTCGCTCGGAGGAGACTATTCTACGAAACGGGCTTCCTCGTCGACGAGGGTCAACCGTTTTGACATAGGTTTGTTTATTCCGTCGAGACGGCGGACAATTTTGTTGGACGACGATCGACGGGTCGGACGGGCGGCCGGAAAAGGAGGTGATCTCGAAGCGACGAGCTCGAAACGGAGAGGAGAGAGAAACTTTGTCGCGAACTCCGTCGACGAGGACGCAAAGGTACGACCGGGAGTCTCGACCAAGGATAGAAAAGTCGCGCGCGCGCGCGCGCGTCCTCCGCTCGTGCCGTTCCTCACCTTCGTGCCTCTCGCGCTTGTGCTTTTTGTGCTTCTTCGAGCCCATGTCTCGCGCGCGCTCGGCCACAGCTCCCGTGCGAGAAACCAGGCTATCGGCGTCCCCTGCGTACGAGGCTGCCGCGCTCCGTTGCGTACACAGACAACACGGCGGCGGCCATTGATGATGTCACGTCCATCGGTCCATCGTCCGTCGTCCCGCGGCCCGCCGTTCCGCCGTTTCCCGCGTTCGAATAGAACGTACCGTGCTATCATGGCGGCGCGTCGCGCGCGCGATTCGGATACCCAGCATTCCAGGCGTCTTCGGAAATATCGCGAACGCGAGGAGAGGCGTCGTCCGAGTCACTCCCATTTCCGAGCCGAGGAAGATGACGTTCGTCGGAGTAAACGCGCGAATCGCTCCGATCCCGGTAAGAAGCGAACGATAAAAAAAAAAATACACTTCCCGGCGACTCGAGATTCCAAGTTCCATCGCGAAGAAAGGGAGAAAGGAGAGACAAAGAGAGACGAGGAGGGACGATCCTGACGCGCGTTTCGCCCCGAATCTTGCGCCGACGAGAGATCTTCGCTCCCGGGCTCTCGGCGACGAGGGCGTGCGTGCCCTTCGACGTCGAGCGCGAGAGCGCTCGCGAGCGTCAGACCCGGCTGGACGCCCGGGCCCGACGCGAAAGTCGGCCTCGCGGGCCTCGCGTCTCGAACATGGCGACCGTTGCGCGTCTACGCGCGCCCGTCCGTACGTCCGTACGCTCCGCGGGCGGCCGGGAAAACCCTTCCTAACCTACAAAAGGTGGCTCGCGCGTCGCCGGCGAACCGACGCCGACGCTACCGGACGCACGACGAAAATACTCACCTGGGCCGATCGTGCGACACGTACGACGACGAGGGGTCCTCCCGGCGGGTCGCCAGCGACTCACCTCGCGCGACTCGGCGACTCGGCGACGCGATTAAAGGGACGGCTATCAGCTGTTTCGCGCTTGCAAACGCCGACGGACAGATGGAAGCGAGAGAATGGAAGGGAGAGAAAGAGAGAGAGACGGAGAGACGCCGCTCTCGCGTTCCTGCGGCTTGCGAACCGGCAGGAAATAAGAAAGAAAGAAAAGAACGCGAAACAAAGGGAGGAGGAATACCGCGGCGCGCGCTCTCGCGCCGTACGATCGCGCGTCCCCGGGCGCGTCCCGACTGACTCGCGCCTCGCGCCCTTCCGCGAAATTGTCAATCGCCGTGGAACGCGAGATGATAAACGTCGCGGACGGGCACGATGGACGGGACGGACGCGCCGGGCGCAGGATAATACGAGGCGATAAAAATAATATTTCGCCCTCCCCTCTCACCATCCGCACCCACCCTCCTTGCCGCCCCGGTCTACCTCGCCGCAGTGCGCGATTTCAGATGCTTATCCCCGCGGACGAATGTCGATAAGAATAAACGTCGATATCGGCTTAACTGCACTAGTTCCGAGTTTATCTTTATCCTTCCAATGTGGAGTAAAAGAGATAAACTCTGAATTAATTTAGCAGGCTGTTCAGCAATAGGAAAACAGGCCTAATAAGTACAACGACCCCGCATTTAATCATCGAGCGGTTCTGCGAAGTCTTTCCAGTTTCCCGAGACAAAGCGAAGGGACGTACGTTGCATTTACATTAACATCTACGCGCAACGAACGGCGAGAAGTTAGGAACGAGTCGGGCGACACGTCGCGCGGGAAGTAAGTATTCGCCTCGTCCGCGCTCCTTCGAGAGAAGGAAACCAGCTTGAATAATCGATAATGCTCTTATGCAAATCTCGTACGTGACGGACAGTCTGCGACGTTTTCCCGGGAGGGAAAAAAACCGGCTCTGCACGGCGCGTCGTCACAACGTCTTTTATGCGTTTCTCCGAGAGACATCAGCGTTGTTCTGAAAAAGAATGGCTGGAAAAAAAAGCTCCGCGGTTATACGCGTCGATTCCGCGTAACGATGATATCGCGACATTCGCGACGTTCGTCGCGTCGTGTAACTGAAAAATCATGATATATGTATGTACAGTACAATATAGACAAAAAGTATATTTTAATGGAATAACAGATTTTATATAATCGAAAAGAATAAAAGAAATAATATAACGATACAAAATAAAAAGATTTTTTTAAATAAAAATATATCTTTAGCTGGGGTGCTATTTTTCGTAATAAATTCCTTACAGTGATTTAATAAGGATGCTTACTAGCATCAAAATTTAAATCGATTATCGGTTTAATTATGTGAATTTACTGTTCCAACAAAGAATCGTGTTTTAAAGACCGACCGCAGTTCACTGAGTTTGGAAAAAATATACAAAATTTACATAATATTATCACGATTCAGTCCGGATCGTAAATGGCGTTTTTCTCTCTAAAAAAATATTTATTTCGCGCGTAACGGCGACATCGCGACGCGCAGTCATGAACTTGCTAGTTACGTCACTGCGCACCCACGCCCGCGGTGGGTGGTTTGAGGGACGAGGGACCCGCGAGAGGGCGAGCGATTGCAAGAAGGAGCAAGAAGGAGCAATCGAGTCGGGTATCGAGTCCGCGAACGATTCTCTCTGTCGCCGATTCGACATTCGACGCCCGCTCCCCCCGGCCGCTGGTCAGTTCAGTCAGTCCCGATCTCCTCGCACTTCCCGCGCTCGCCGATCGTCTCATCCTTTTCTCCGTTTCTGGCTCCGTTCGTCCCTTTCACGTTCCTCACGGCACGCATGACGCATCTCCTTAACGTTCTTGTAATCTAATTGTAAGACGTAAAAGGTAAGATTTTCTTATCTCGCTCCTTCATTCCGTGACTCCTGGCACCGGAACGCATGTTCAAATGTGAAATGAAACGATCTGTTCAATTTTTGTTCTTTATCTTTTTATTCTTTTTCTTAAATAAATCGCCCTCTCTCTCTTTTTACACTGTTCCTCTCTTATATTATATACATATATTTCTCTCCTCCCTTCGCCATTATTCGTTTGCTCTCGTCTTTTTCTGCGTCTTCCCTCTCTTTCGGTAGGCCTGTTTGTCGCTCTTTCTCTCCGAATGTAATATCCGAAAAAATATACACGCCGTATATCTCGGTATATAAATGGAACGACGTTTTACTTGGACACAAAAAGTGTCGATTCGGGAGCGCGAGTAAACAAACAGACTGACCGTTTCTAACGTTTTTTTTTCCCCAGGACAACGGTGAACGGACTCCGATTCTTTCCCTTCGATTCCCGGCATTCCCCGCGATTCCGTCTCTCTCGCGCGCTCGCGACCGTCGCTCCTACTCCAGTCACTGCCCTTATCCCCCACTCTCCGGCCGCGGCGCGGCGTCTCGCGTGAAGATAACGCCGAGCCGGTCTCGGCGTTCCGCCGGTGGTGACGCGCACAGTAGCGTCCCGTAATCTCGCGTCGGCGAATGGGGAGCGCGCACGCGAGTGTTCGCGCGCCAAGGTACCGATTCGTTCGCATCGAATGTGTCGTCGCCCGTGTGTCTCGTGTGTCTCGTGTCGCGAGTGATCGAACGGCGAGCTCCGGAGCGGCCATCCACACCGCCCTCGTCTCACGGAGGACAGAAGGCAGAAACAGCGCGCGGCGGACGGCGGCGGGCAGGAAGGAGAGGCATGGAGAGGTTTCGAGTGACGCCGGCGAGCCCGGCGAGCAACGCCGCGAGCTACAGTCGGCAACCGGTACGAGATTACGGTGAGTCTATATTATTGTTCACCATATATCGATGTGTCGCGCGTCAAGGAACGCACGTTGTGTACGTGCGTGTACGCATTCGCGCATTTAGGCATTTCGTGCGCGAAAGAGAGAGCAAGGGAGACTCCACGTGCTCCTCGTCGAAGACGGCGTGGATCTCGCCGCACACTCGCGCGCGCGCGCCCGCGCCCGCGTACGTGTTTTACGCCGCCCGCGTTGCCGGCGTTGCACACGAGTCATAAAAATGCAACCCACCATGTTGCGCGCGCGACCGCCGCTCGCAGCTGGTTTCGCGTCGCTTTCGGAGCATCGGCGAGACGGCGCATGTTTGTCCGCGGGTCGAAACCCCGGCGCGGCGCCACGTGATCCTTTTGTGCGTCTAGAGATCGGTTGGAATAGAATGATAATAGAAAATAGAAACGTCACTTTCACGGGGGCAACCTTCGAGTATCGGGACAAGCACCCGTCGGGCAACGATAATCAAAATATTTTTGGGACAATTTCGAACATGACTATAGGTATCAATGTTCGGATAACGAATAATCTTACGAAATAATGTGACTCGATTAGCGTGCAGTTTCAATAGTTATTGACGATTGTCGTCAACGGGGAATGTCTCTGAACAGCGCGAGCGTTAAAAATACCTCGCGACGACGCACGGGAATTATTCACGAATCAAAGTAGAGAGGAATCGTTGCACGTTGCCGCAGAACGAAACACTTGGTTAGACAATAGATATAATTATATAACAGCGAAGCCGATCAGCCGTGACTTGATAAAGGATGCTTGCAAAAACGACGATGAATAATATTAGCCTTGCCACATGCATTTGCATAAACAATTGCACACGATTATTTCATTCGTATCGCCGAATAAATACCAAGGTGTATGTGTGATGTTCTCGCGATAAGAATTCAGAAAACATTGTAACATCTTATAGACGTTTTGAAATTTGAAAAACGTTTTGTAGAACTGTCGGATGAAAAATGTCATTTTTACATCTTTAACACGTTTTATGTCTCGACTTGTGACGCTTTGACGCATTGTTTTAAGATGTTTTTTGAAATGTCTTATTGAAAGTATTTTTAGATATTTTATGGCAAAATTATGCGGAAACGCGTTAACAAGAAGAAAAACACGAGAGAAGCGTTGAGAATTGCTTGAAAAATTGACGTATCAATGATTTAACGTCCGCATAATTATGTTAAACGATCTATCTCTTTTATATACAATGATAGAGATCAATTTTTGCAGTTAGCAAAATCACGTAAGTATTAAATCATTGGTGTATCGATTTATCAAGTAATTTCAAATTCTCTCGTGTTTTTGCAAAACTTTGCCTTAATTGTGTCGTTGTGACATTGTCGATAATAAAAAATAATGAAAAATATCGGAGTGCCAGATTTTAACGGACGATAGACATTTTTATAAATTACGTTATATCCAGTCGTGCCACGTGTATTCCAATCAATAAACGTTGCAGTCGGTAATACAAATAAAAGATAACTTATAAGATAACTTTCGAATGTTTGAACACTTTTCCAGGAAGTCTTAAGAACGTCTTTAAAACGTCTTCCGGTAAAATCATAAAGATAACTTAAAAACGATATCTTTGAGGTGTTTTTTTTTTTTTAATACACGTATGTTGACCGTGGAGCAACAAGTAATGGCGTATCGCCAGCTGATAGCTTATCGTCGTCGCGTATCTGCACTTTTCATAAAATTTCCATTTTGGTGAGAACTCCAATTTGTTCCGCCTCTCGTCGGAGTAACGCAAAGTGCTTAAAGGGTAATGTCTTATCGGGAGAGGCTTGTGTTTCAAGGCCGATTGATCGATCGCCGTCACGACAGAGATTAAGACCGATCGTGTTAGAAGCTCGAAGTAATTGCGATCAATACGGAATGTTTTGTAAGTGGTAAGTGGTACGTCAAAAATTGGAGACATTCCTTGACGAATTGAGAAAGCTGTCAGCTCAAAATTTATTTTCAAGTACGCAGTGATAAATTTATGTTTTTATATGTTAATTCAAAGTTTTCACAATTAGATTTTAACGACTCAATCTGTATACCTTTTATTATTATTTTAAGTAAGTTTTAATTAAAAAGCTACCAGCTGTTAGAACTCTGTGTTTGTGATTATAGATTAGAAATCACGATATACAATTTGATCAATGAAGAAATAATCTTAAATTTCTGAAAGGATATGTTGTTGTTAAAATTATCTTTATTAACTGTATTAAATAATGCTTTACGGAATCTATGATATATCTAGAATAGAAAACTGAAATTTAACTATTATTTGATTGATACCGTTTGATTATTATCGTACGTGCTCAAATTTAATTTAATAAGTTAAAGATTTTTTTTATTAAGGATGTGTACGGTTTCCTTAATGTAATCTGATTGATGTAAAGGAGTTTGCGTTCGCATGTTTTATATTTTCTCGAAACTCTCAAATACTCTTTGGCATCGTGCGCAAAACTCGGTTATTTTTATCGAAAAGTGATCGTTTAAGCCGTTTAAGGCGTATCAGTAAATGACAATTTAACAGTTCCGCTTAATAACGTGGCTTTCGATCTCATTGGTGGAACGGTCGTCGACATAAATTAATAGTCGGCACAAAGTGGCACTGACATCTTCATTGATGCACCGCCACTCATCGTCATTGTTCCTTTGTATCAATTACAGAGACATAATGAATAATTATCATTAAATTAATCAAAGAGACAGATCCCATCATTTGATATCGAAATTGTTACGAGAACGTTGACGTGTTCTCTTTGATTGGTGCGTCTGACCATTACCATTTACATTTATCTCGCGATATTATCTCGAGAATGACTTTATTTAGATAGACACAAGATATATTTCGCAAGATATCGCTCTAAACTAAACATCGTCTTTCCTGTCACAACAGTCGCAAAAGGAGAAAGGCTGCGGTGTATCGGTTACATCACGCGCATTTGTATCGGGAAAACCGCGCTCGTTCTTGCAAACTAATCGGCATAGCGAAGCGCAGCGAACTGCAATGAGATAAACGCCCGTCACATCACATTGCGAGCAAAATCGTTCGAATCAATGCGGTGCACCAACACGTCAGACGGTAATTATCGCCGCGTCTATAAACGGGATTATTATACGCAGCAGCGTCCGAACACATGAGCCAGACTTTTATTAAAAATCAAAAGCTTTAAATATTCTTTTGATATTGTCTCGGCTTCAATATACGACATCGCGACAACATTTAAATAAAAAATTTTAGTCGATTTTATATTTTAAAAAATCTGCAAATATATCCAAATAATGTAACGCAACAATTTAGTAAGAGTAATTTAATAAAAATCTTCAGAAAAATCTTTGAAGAAATAATTCGTTGAAATATCTGTTTTCCGTGATTTTCGATACGCCCTGTTATTTTTATTATTTTCTATTATTTAATATCCGAATAGAATAATAATTCAGAGACATGTATGTATTAAAACGTACTTAGGATGACGTTACCTGTTACATTAAGACGTATATCTAAATTTACGTGTTCGACTCATGTAGCCGGCGTAAAATCTTATCGTTTGATACACGATCAGAACAGATATCAATATTTAAGTAACGTTCCGTCCCTGTGTGCTGGGTTGTCTGTTGACGATGTGATTCATGAAACTTTTGAAATTTTTATAATTTCATCTCACTATGATAAGGATAACGATGAAGGCATATTATTCTAATTGAGAAAGAGAGAAAAACTTTTCCCAATTTCCATAATTTTTAATGCGACAATCTTTATTTTTTTTTAGAAAGTTTGAATTTTTCTATAGAATCCATAGATATATGTATAATTCTATAGATATAAATTATTCTATAGAAGAGATATTTTTAGATTTTTGAAAATTTAAATATGAACGATTTGTAACATGTATTTTGCACATACCTGTAAATCGGGTTCCTAAAAAATAAGTCAGTGAGTCATCCGAGTCATGGAAGCTTCATAGAAGGTCGAAACGCGATGATCCAGGATTAGAATATCCGCGATCTGCATTTCGCCTACGCCGCGCCATTATATATACGCATCAGTCCGATTCCCCGTAAAGATCGTTTAATTTGGCACGCGATAAACACTCGCGGGAAGAAGGCCGCCGCGCGTTGTTCGACATTCCGTGACTGCAGCTGCAGCCGCAGTGCCGCGTCTTCTTGAATAAGTATATGTAGCAGCGATGAATTTCGATCGATTTCGCGAATTTAATCCGACCCCGTGATTAAGCTATAAATTCACTAAAAAAAAAGTCTGACCTTTGGCTCGTAACCTTCGCATGAGAAACGCCACTTGTGACACCAGTAAGGCCGGACTTCGTCGACGAAAAACCTTGTCCTGGCAGGATGCGAAGTTGGCTCGAAGGGCGTAAGGGGAGAGTCTGCAGCTGCACTGTCTATTACAAAAGCAGAAATGACAGTGATCGATAATTGCGCAGCCCCACCCTGCGATCGTGCACGTGTTACTCTTGTGATCATCCTTTCTCTATCTGTCTTTATTTACTTCCGTTTCTTTCTTTTGGACATCTTTGCGAAACTAGATTTTTAAATCGTTCGTGAAACTTAAAATAAAATGTTAATACATACCTACATAAAGAAAAATTAATAAAAATATGATAGTCATTTTATAGGCATTTAAGAAGGGTTTTATTAAAATTATTTAAAACATTTAAATAAAAGTACCTGAAAATAAAATTATGAAAATTTATATAACTTGATTTACGTGATCTTGATTGCAAGGCCTTTGATTTTATTATCTTTAATTATAATTATATTACAATTATATTTAATTTTCATGCGGCATAATTAGCTTATTTAGTTATATGTATATCAAGTCTCTCTATTTTCGATTGCAATTAATATTTAATGATTTCGATACTAATTAGATTATAACGAGCGACTATTACTTGCACACTGTCCGTATTCGGTGACTGCGCTAAATTTGGCGTTAAATACCACCGATATTCTCGTTTCGCTTTGACATTGAAACCGATTTTCATATTAGGGAAATGAAACTCGTCATCAGCTGGCTAGCTGTGTTTAGCGCGAAATGTTCAATGAAAATACTTGCATGTACGTTAGTTCGTGCACACGTGTACACGTCTGCATACAAGGAATATCATCACGTAAATATCAGGCACGTGGCGCCCTCGAGCAATCGAAGCCAGAGGATACAACTAGTTAGAAACTTTCTTATCCGCTCATTTACCTACACAAGGGGGATGCTTTTTATATGGAAAATATTACAGGTCCTCAGAATCTTTTTTTTTAATATTATAATATGTTACCATCCTTTTCTGCGCAATAGTATAAAATTATATTCTTTTTTTTTAAATTCTAATAATCTTAATTAATTTAATAAAGTAGGTATACAAAATTTACGTAATATCTATTATTATTAGATCCAGTCTGGACCGTAAATGGCGTTTTTCTCTCTAATCGTATTGGTTCTGTTTTACTTATTCTTAATTAATTTTTTTTTAAATAAATTCCACAGATTTTTTCTTCATAGAGAAGTAATAAGACTACATAGAATATACCTTATAAATGACATGAGAAGATAATAATAATAATTTTCTGCTTGATAATAGATAAATTTACTTTTTTCTGATTGAGAATTTATAAAGTAG
The DNA here is from genome assembly GCF_030848795.1 of Temnothorax nylanderi. Lineage (NCBI taxonomy): Eukaryota > Metazoa > Arthropoda > Insecta > Hymenoptera > Formicidae > Temnothorax > Temnothorax nylanderi. The sequence goes on from NW_027249138.1 coordinate 618,740, forward strand.
AAATCGAACTAGCATCTCAACTATAATAGCAACTTAATAGAGTGTAATCAAATAATTGCGGCAAAAAGATTTTTAATGCCTTTTTTTTGTTAGAAGACAATGGTTGTAAAAAGTAACCTAATGCGACCAACGCATTCGAAAAGCAATCGTATATTTTCTGAAAATAGCGTTGCCTCGTGAAATATGTATATGCGCGCGAGATCGGGAAATGTCAGAATGACTCGTGCCCGCAAAAGACGCGTGTTCCCACATGCGAAGCGATATGTCAACTTGATATTATGTATAAACCAACATTTCGCCATTCTGGCGCATCGCCAGAAGGAAGACGTTGCCTCTGAATGCGTCCTCGCCGAAATTATGCTAAACACTCGTTCGTTCCGTCAACGGAAGCGACGTGTGCGCTCACGTGTGAGAAAAACACGAATGAAACCCATGCATCCGCAAAACAGGCGTATGAATACGAAAGCTCTAATCTACATTTCGGATCTATATATATCCCCCGCATAGAATTTCTATGTTATCCTCATTGAATGCCGATATTTCCTTTCACGATTCGCGGACGTGAGAACGATCTCAAAATTCGAATATTCGAGCGCGCAGGAAAAGTCATCGTCGTCGACTGTAACGCGCGACTTTTACGTAATTCTAACGCAAGACAGCTTTAAGCGGACAATACTGGTTTGATCTCACAGTCAATTCCCCGTTCCACGAAAAGCGGTGGCCTTTCATTCATGAAGCGGATCTTCTCGTTTTGACAGGACGCGAGGCGCATTTCGACGCGAAGAATGCGTGCTGCGGCAGTGCTGTGCATGAGAGAGAACGAGGACCCCGCGTGTCAATTGACATTTATTCCGGGCGATACGTCATGGATTCCCGTCACAATACACAATAGGCGAGGCTGGTGAAAGAGAGAAAGAGAGAGAGAGAGAGAGAGGGGGGGGAGAGAGAGAGAGAGAGAGAGAGAGAGAGAGAGAGAGAGAGAGAGAGAGAGAGAGAGAGAGAGAGAGAGAGAGAGAGAGAGAGAGAGAGAGAGAGAGAGAGAGAGAGAGAGAGAGAGAGAGAGAGAGAGAGAGAGAGAGAGAGAGAGAGAAAAAGATAGAAATCAACAGCATTTATCCAGCGGTATTCTAAAAATACAACATTAACACACATTAAACGCCACGCGAGTTTCGGCACGAACTTCGTAAAAGCTCAATTAAAGACTGCGTATCCATTGTTATGCGGCACAAGTATAATAAGAGTAAATGAAACTTGGGACAATTATGCTCGTTAGCTTGTTCACTCGGCTCTTTGTTGACACCACACATGCGACTACGTGTAGCTATTTAAATATTTTTATTAAAATTAATATAGAATTACAAACAAACTTTGATCATAATTGATTATAATTTATCTGATAATTGACTTTAAGCATATATTAACTAATTAACATGCAAAATGTACAAAAAATAAACAGTTTACTTCTTATATTGTAGAATTCAAGCGTCGATATATAAAAATAAAAATTTCGATTCTCACGGTAACATTCCAATTTTCAACAATTATATACAATGGGACTGACTGAGGAATTCAGGGTTAAAGGGGGATTAAAGGGTTAAAACGCCGTAATCCGCCGCGTCAGGCAGGCGGAATTGGAGGCAAAAATCCAGCCAGCGATTAAATCATTCTGAGGACATGACTGTCGGGCAGTTATAAAGCGACGCGAGAGCTTTAACCGGCTCGTCGTCGCGCGTGTGGAAACAATAACTCTGTAATTGGGCCAATAATAAAATAATCGTTAGAGACTTGGGAGCTGCATGCGGGTATGTTTGTCTCGCCTCTCTTTTTCTTCTTCTCTCTCTTTCGCGTCGCATCTTCTTGTGTACATTTAAGTGCGGAAGATGTCAGCCTCATTGGCGTGAAACATACAGCTTACGCAATCGCGGTTTAACGTCGTAGAAAATTTCGAAATTAAATCGCTAAGAAATTTACGAAAGTTAAAGTGCTGGTAGTGTAAAATTAGCGTATTTCGAGAAATTAGGGTCCTAATCTTTTAATCAATTTTTTAATTTTTTTAAAAGGAGAATTTATTATTATTTTACATTTCTTTTATCTTAGGAATCTTAATATTCTTTGTTTTAATTTTATCCTTATTATTATATTATTACATCCCTGTCCTTATATATATCATTACTATACAATTTTAGATCGCACTAGTTGGGAGAGGATTAATAAATGACTAGTAATAATTTATCTTCTTTTTTAATTATATCCTACTTTTGTAACAAAAGGATAGCGGTAACATGCGCAATTATTAATTAAAATATTATAAAGTATCGAAAAGGGACAATGGTAATATAAGGATGAACCTCTCGAAGGTTGAAATTCGCTGGCGTATTCGAAACAGTTCTGGGTTTCCGGACTTCCGACAGTCGATACCGTGCCGGCGATTTATCGGGCACAGAGTGCTCTGGTATCGCTGATTCCGATCGACAAAGGCCTTGGAAAAGCTAGCCATTATACCCAGGGTGGTCTCTCGCTGCTTATTGAAAATAGTTTCGTGCAGCACTTTTCCTTTAAAATGCAAATTTTTAGGAAGGTCAGTGCACAATTGTACGCACAGGATTAAAAAAACAATAACTTTAATACAAGTAACATCCTATATCTCTCTCGGTTAATTCTTTGTATAGATTATACATTTCAATTTTAAATTTAGATTAGATATCCCATGCGGTTATTGAAAATAAAATAGAGAAAGGCGCTCCGTCGAATTTCTTTTAAGATAAGACAAATCCTTATTGAAAAATTTGCCTTTGATGGCTAATACACAAGCCGTACTTTGAATACATTGAATAAGCGATAATTGAAACATTTTTAAATGGGACATAGATAAGAGGGATGAAGGTCTTCGCGAAAAGAAAAAGGTGCTGACGTTGTCGTCTGCTTTAAGCTCCACCCCGTGGCTCGGGATCGGTCGATGAAACCCTGTGAACCCCACCTTAAACTCTATCTCCGATAGAAATGTATTATGCAACGCACGCGTACTCACCACTGCCTTGCTCTTAAGCTGGACTTTAATACTTCGTCCTCCTCGTTGTCCTCGCGCGTGATATCATTCCGCGAAACAACACGTAAGTGCCTTTTGACATTAAATATTTTAATCGTGGGCGGCTCTGTCCCTCTCTCGCATTTACCGGACACGATTATGGTCGTCTATATCCGTCCGCTCTGAGTGAACGCACATCCCCCGGCTATATTGTGCCGCTATTAACAGGCTTTAAGCGGGAAGAGCATGTATTTGTTAACAAACAAACGTACATTAAGACATTTTACATTTATACGTTATCGGAAGAACAAATTTAAAGGGGGATCTTCTTTATGTTAAACACAGCGACGAGAAAGATATAAAATATACAGTTGATCTTAAGTATATTTGCGTGAAATAGATTGGACAGGAAGGAAACTAAATATACTTACAATGTACATATTGTTACAAGGGTTTAAAAATCTTTCAAGCTATAAGCGACATAATGTTTGAAGCTACACTTACAATTTTAAATTGGCACACGTGGCGAAGCAGCGCGTAAAAGAGTTTATAAGCTCCTATTATTTTCAAAAATAATAACGTGAAATAGCGTTTCCGGGAAATGGTCGTTATTGCAGGTTTATTCGAACGTATTTTCGCTCCAGTAGACATTGTAGACACGTAGAAATAATATTTTCTAAAAAAATAATTTCAATACTTGCATCTCCTCGCACGCGCGCCATAGGTCCTCGACGTAGCCTTGATACGAGCGAGATTACAAGGTGCTTCATTTACGAATAGGATGCGGGAGGCTCCTTCGCTTGTGCGGATCATCCGCGAGATGCAGCCGTCCTGGACATCATACGTCGGTCCCCTTTGATTGTCGAGATTACAGGACGATGTTGTTTGCCCACGTCGTTTGCGCCGTACTTTACACGTGACACTTTACGTTCATTAAGAAGCGTCGGTGCATGGAACTAGCTCGCGGATCAAACGCGCGATTTCATTGCGGAGCGATGCAACTTGTTCGTGGATCAAGCGTCGAAAGGATTTGTATCACGTCTCTGATTTATCTGCTTCAACTGAAAAACGCGGCAGAATTGCATAAGCAGCCCTACTGGTTTGTCTTTTGCATGTTAACTTGAAAAATCTAAAAAAGTAAATCTCAAATATTTTTCTTTTTTTCATATGTTTTAATTAAACATTTTTTTTCACTTGCTGTTACTTATATGTAATGAGAGTATATAGTAATGGTTATCGCGCAGAAAAAATATTTTTGTTGTGTTATTCAATTAGCGATAGCTATCGTAGCATCGTATACGCGTACGATTAATAAAAGTGTTTTCGACGGCAGAATTCGACGTGGTTCGCAAACTAAATATTTATCGTGTTATACGTGGATTATCATGTGAGTATCGTTTAATCATTGCGCTCATCCAATATCCTCTAATTCGTTTCTGCCGAGTCCGTAGCAAAACAAATATTGGCACTGCCAATGCCGGAATAATCCAATTTCAACTTCACCTTCCTCGATCCGTCGAGTATAAAACATGTTAAGTCGGGTTTACGCGTCTCGTTGTTAATGCGTGATTTTTTTGAGGTTTCAAAGTGAGAGAGAAAAGGAGAGAGAGAGAGAGAGAGAGAGAATCTGACATCGACGTGTCTTGTTAAGAGACTTACATCTGTTAAATACACAAATATATCTTAAAACGAAACAACTTAGAATGAATTACATATTTATGAAAAATAATAACCTACATATTTCTTTTATGTAAAGGTAAGATTATGTAAAGGTATCTAATATAAGATGGTGTTAATTGAATTTGCGAGACAAGAAAACGTCAACATACACGTTTTTATTTCAGTTTAACGTCTGAGTTACAAGAAAAACGTCAAAATAAAGTTGCATCCGTTCCATGTTTTCTTGAGAAGTGTCAAGGCGAACCGAAAGTTGTCATCGACTAGGATATATTTCATATATTCTCGTGTTAGTTTTATCAAGAGACATAAGAACTATAGGAAGATATATAGACAGACATAAATATTTTTAGCAAAAGTAAGAAGTTAAATTGACGACACACATAGTATACTGACTTAAATATTTATTATATTAGTAAATTTAATAAAAATAGACGTAAGTAGATGAAATTTACAATTAGTTTAGCAAGAGGAAATAATTCAAACTTCGCCATCGACGCCACGTGACTAATACACAAATATTTCAGTGGAATTATTTAGATTTTAGTTTATTGAAAATTTTAATTATGTAAAAATAAACATTTGATATAAGATATTTTTTATATTTTACATTGTGGTGCGAAGTTCAGGCGTCTCAGATTGAAGAGGAATTTCTTATGTCAGGTTGGGGTGCGTCAGACCGTCAGCGTCATTGGTTGACGAGGGAAGCGTTAAATTTATTAATCACATCCTGATGCTTCCGACATGAAAATTGATGGAGAGCACATTGATTTCTAAGATGTGTACGAACATTAAAGTTGGGTAGTTATTTACTAAACGCGTAGTAAAGAAACTTGATACGATGCCGCGTCATTGACACGTAGTTATAAGATACTGTTGATACTGTACAATTATTAATAGCGACATATAATAATTAATAATGAATTATATGATTGGGGAGCTCTGCTGAAGCAGAAAATATTCAAAAATTGAAGTACCTTGAATGCTATTGAATGCTTCCGTTAAAAATAATATGCTCTCAATAATTAATTTACATTACTATTAATTTTGTGAAACAAATAATAATATTGTATAATAAACTTTGATAAATAATAATGAATTAAGAAATTTTTTTTCGAGGACACAAAGTATTCAGACATTAAAGTTCAATACTGAAAGTTAGTAGCCTTTAGAGATAATGCTATATTTCCCAATGAACAATTAATTAACAGTATCGTTAATTTTTTCCTGTTACAGATCAGCAGCTAAATGGTACGCAGTTGGAACATCTGGTAACGATATCTACAAACGCATGTAAGTAATCCGCAGCATTTAACAATAATCGCATTAAAGTTTTACGTGCAATAAGCGCGAGGTGGGCGCGAAGAAAGGCTTCAATTATTCGGGTCATTAAAAGACCGTGTGGACCGAGTTAAAATTTTATAGGTGAACAAAAATAAGACAGTTGTTTTAATAATAAGACACGTCAATTCTAAATCTTGATTTGACGTATATCGGTGGAGAACAGATTCGGATATTCGTTGTCTTATATTAATAAACGAACGTGACAAACCAAGGGAAAAGCAAAGCAATATGATTAGGATACAATTAATCGTTTAAGAGTACATTTAAACAGACCATGTTCTCAATTGTTCTGTTTATGATAATTCTACAATATGTAATCATATAATGCAAGTATTGTACAAACAGCAGTAAATATCTTAAAATAGCTGTATAGAATGATTGTATAAGCATTTCCAGCGTAAACTGCAATAATAATTTAAAAAATGCTATTTTCATCACGTAAATGGGAAGGTCTAGTTGTTCTTACATGTTCAATTGCGTGCTTTACCTTCCCCTACCTAAGCGAAGACGTCGAGCGACTTTGAAAAAGATAACGTTGCTAATTCAACACAAGTCGTGTCGTCTCTTCACTCGCGTCGTAAAAAAGGAATATGCGCTCGGAAAAGCGCGCCTCCGGACGCGAAATGCTTATAACCCGTGCGTGTAATCGGCGCTGCTTCGAACTAGGTCGAGGAGACAGTTCCCGTTTCGCCTCTGCACACTCGCGAATTTATTGTTCGCGGCCGAACAACAATCGACGATTCGGGTCAGGACCGGGCTGTGTTGCGCCCATCCAGAAGTCGATTGAAGCGGCGCAACGAAAATCGGCAAATAAATAGACGCCGTGACACATTGAGTATAAAATTCACTAAAGGAAGAAAGTGTAATACGGTATGCTGAAATATAACAGAAATTTTTTGTTTGATGATAATAATAATTTGTTGAATTATAATTTTAATAATTATAATAAGTAAAACATAATAATTGTTTAATTATACGCGGTTATGGGTTAATATTATATGTATATTTTAATCTTAAAACTTTATAAATTATTTTATAAATTACACGAATTTCAAGAACTTGCTACAAATACAATAGCATCTAATTGTAAGTAGGTACACTGAGAAAAAAAATGTATTAATCCCAAAAAATATTTAGTCCGATACGAGCAACTAAACATGTTAGTTAGTCAACTAAACATTAGTTGTTTCAAAAATTATTAAGTTGCACTAAAAAAGGTATAATGCATTCATGTCAACCTTTAAAATTTTTTAATCAAGAATTAATTAATTTAACTAATGTTTAGTTAAGCTACCTAAAACATTTAGTTGCTCGTATCGGACTAAATATTTTTTGGGATTAACAAATTTTTTTCTCAGTGTACCAGTTATGAAGTAAAAAAATGAATTATATAGGCATGCTCTCAGCGAATGCACGTTTAAAATGCAATTATGCGCGAAGGATACAACTACGGAAAAACACAAGCGGACAAGAATGTAAACGAGGATAAAAACCTATTCACTCCTATTTGTTGCCATGCGAGTCGCATAAACTGTTTAGGAAAGCAGCAATTAGCGACAACTTGTCGTTTTAATTACACATTTACGAACGCGTGGTACGAATGATTGCTGCACTTAATAATAGCTGGACAGTCAAGGTTGATGCATAATCCACTGATTATCGCAGTCGCGTCTGCCTGGACTAAAATGATTGCGAATACTACAGGTTTATGCTAAATGAGTCTCGAACAACACATATGTTTCATCGTCAGTACAGCAAGTTCGCGATTTCTTGATGAACATATTGCTATAAATTCTACATGATCATGATATGATTAGTTTCCCCGGTTTCCCGTAGATGTTTGTAAGAAAATATCTTTTGAGAGAATATCTTAATTAGACGTGATAAAAGATTAATCGTATTAGTTAAATGCCTTGGTCAACATGGTAAATACGCAAAAAATATTTTAAAAAATATGTTTTATTGAAAAATATAACACGAAATTTGCGTGATAAAATAAATGTGGGTAAAAAAACTTGGAAATTATTAAAGAAACAAACGGGAAAGTCAGGTTAAAGTAATTAAATAATATATGTCTAAAACAACTTTTATATATATTATATTTATGTGATTTACGTGTAAAGATAGCTGAGATAATTGTGCGTATATAGTAATGGCATATTTTGAAACGTTGTATAATCTTCCGACATGCAAAATAACGAACGTCATCCGGCGCATCTCTCTAAATCGCACTCACGATCGAATGCATTCCATGAAATTCGATGCAGTTAATTCGATAATAGGCTTATTTCGATAGATAATTCCTAAGTGAAGCCCTCAATGTTTTAGCATTAAGCCATAACAACGCGAATTTGTTGCTAGCTGATCGATGGGTTTCGTTATTGTGCACGCGCATCGTTGCGCTGAATGTGACACATGTATATATTCGGCTATTAATTACGATTGTCCGCTTTCGAATCGTTCGAAAGATTAAAGGAATGCTAATTCGCGTAAAATTGTTGCCTGGATGATAATAGCGTTGATTTCGATCATCGATATAATGTGTACTAATTGAAAATTCTCTGTGAGGGAAATTATAATTATTTTATAATTTAAATTAATAAGGGATAATACAATTATTTCATAATTAATTGTAACATAATCGCTTTCACACAATATTATAACAGCGTCATTACGCGCGATGTAATAATAGATGCTGCAATATATGTTGCAATACGTCGAATACGCGTAATAAAAATAAGAGCTATAAATAAATAGATGCGCGATTCTAAAACGTTTGTTCTCTCTTACCGTAGACTCACGTGTGGAATCGTGTGCCGTTTTGCCAAGTTTAATATACCTATACATTTCATATATATTTATCCCAGACAAATATGTGAAATTATTATCTCAATCTAAACCTACGACGCACGCTTTGTCAGACACATCTCGTAGAAACTTATATCATCCGATATTTCATCAGTCAGGCAACTCGTTTCTTTCTCGCTGAACTCGTGACTCTCTATGATGAAAAAGTCAAACAGGGAGACGTGATTTCGAGAAGAATGATGCACTTGCACTATCGTTGAGACTGTCGCTTATTTTCTGGGAAAAATTTCGGCGATCACGAGATTAGTATCAAGTTGATATTGCATATTGTATTTTTATTTTTTATTTTCACATAAAGGAGCGGTTTTTCGATGATGTACGCAAGTACATGCGCCACGAGATGATCCTTGAGCTTTTCCAACATTTAATATCCTGCCGGAAGATGAAATACTTTCATCCTCCGCTGTGTTTCCACGAGGAAAATAGACGAAACCATATCGCATACACGATTTCTCCCCCGCATCTTGTTTCTTTTTCTTTGCTTTCACTTTGTTTCTTGTTGCTTTATTGTGTTTTCCACGACTCTTCAAGTTTTCCGTGAAAGATCTTAAAGAAAGAAGCTTATTAGTTTTCTAGGATCACTATTTTCAACGTCTGTTAAGCTCTAACCGGCGGTTAACTTTTCAGAAAAGCGAATAGAAATTGGCTATTTTGAAAATTAATCATCAGTTAGAGGTTAACAAACATTGGAAATAGTGACCCACGACGGTTAATTTTTAAAATAGCCAATTTCTATTCGCTTTTCTGAAAAGTAAACCGTCGGTTAGAGGTTAACAGACGTTGGAAATAGTGACCCTTAATCTCTTTACTAGTTCCCATATAGGGTTTTACAATCGGCCCAATACTAGGCCAGTATAACTAATACAGTATTAGTTATACTCGCCCAGTATTGGGCCGATTGTAAAACCCTATATGGGTCATGAATTATGACGTGCGAGACACATTTAATCGCGTTTTCCTGTATAAGTAGATACCGCGCGAATTAATCTAATTAATCAAGACTGTCGGCACCACCATAGATCTTAATTCTAAACCTGTCAGGACTGAGAAAATTATTTTGAAATTATCATGAAGAAGAGAAAGATCGTAAATTTATCAAAATATAATTGCAAATTAAAATAAATTGCAAAATTCGGGAAACATGATGTACATTCTATGATTCTAAGTCCGTATCAAGAGTTTTATAATAATTTTCTGTCAATAATCTGTACTAGTATAAAAATTCTATATTATAAAGCAAACTAAATAAGATATTGAGATTCTTACAAATGATCAAGTCGATGTTGCTAAGTAAATTCCCATAGTAATCTCGTACAGCAAAGTCTTTAATTTTCTTCATATTGGATTTTTTGTTATTGCAAGGCAGAAAATGGAACATAAAACGTTCGACACGAAAATAACAAATTGAGACAGATCATCTCTCCTTTATCGATCACTCGTATCCCTTGTGTAACAGTACTTAGAGCGATAACCCATTAGCGATGTTAGGATGGATGGTACGAAAAAGTAGAGGTAATAAAGTGAAAATGTCAAGGCGTGGCACTTGTTCGACATTTTTCACCTTTTGCGTGTCTCCTCGCTCGCAATATCGTGCACGAGGCGAGGGAGAGGGATATTTACAATTATTGTTGCCTTTTCGATCACGAATAGTAAATGCCTCTCGCCGCGTCGCCGCGTCGCCGCGTCGTCTCGTCTCGCTCACGTAGTTCGAAGGTAACGAACGCGAAGTAAGCGAAGTTCATTGTCTGCGACCTTATTCGAGTGCACGGGGTTGTAGACGATCTCTCGCGTTCGCAAATGTAGGCCTCGGTCGGTTAACTGGATCACGACACGCAATTTCTATCCTAGACCTTCGTGAGGCTTGACGCGACGAAATCCGTTATCGCGCGAAATCCGCAGGCGTCAGTTGATCTTGATTTCTGCAAGCGCGATGCAATATTCAAATCCGACGACGGCATTTAATTCTGTGCGACATGTCACGCGAACCTGCGCGATTTGTTATCAGATTTGTTTGTAGTTTGTGATATTTCCGAGAAACTTATTTCCTCGCTTATTGCCTATTATTCAGCATTTATTTCTTTATAATAGATCTTAGCATGATGTTTATGCGATATAAACTCAGTGATTATATACACACACACACACACACACACACACACACATATTATATATATATATATATATGTATATATATATAACAACTCGCGATTCTGCGTATAAAAAGAAACGACGCGTCGATTTTTTAACGTCAGGATCCCAACTCTTTTCGTCTAGTTCGAAAGAACTTTCAACTTAATTGAATCCTATTAAAAAATTTTTCCCACGACCAAATTCAGATCCTTAAGAAATTTAAGAATTTTCTATTTCCATTGGAAGTTCTTGAATTGAATAAAGAATTAGTTCCTTATGGATTACCCTGTACGTGTTCATCGTAATGTCCGTTGGAAGCGAGAGACTTGATACTGAATTATACATAGTAAAACCGACACGTGGGACGTCTGTGGTATACATGATGCAAATGGCGGTGTATAATCGCGCAATCCGATCTTGCCGCGATCGATCATTTTCTCTTCCGATCGCGGGGTCACGAGAGACGTGACGCTGATGGCCCATCGCGACCGTCGGCGTCGTCGTCATCATCTTCGACCATGTCAGACCCTGAACTGAAAACGAGGTTCATTGTCTGTGACCTTACTCTGTATGTCGCGGTTTTATTTGTAGATGCGAAGAGGCCTCGATTGTTAACTAGCGACTGGCATGCGATCCACCTACGCCTTTTTTCCCCTCGTCGAGAGCGTCGAGATTCGAGCCTCGAAGGGCGGTCGAGAGCCTTCCGAAAGCCTTGGTCTTGATCGCGTGACGCCACGTAGATCCAATTTGTTCTCTCGAGCGGAAGTCGAAAAATTATTCCCTTTCGGACCATGTTTATCGCCAGTGTATCAAAATGAGAATAAATTAATTTCACATTAGCAAGGATCAACATTCGGCGAAGCCTGTCCTTTGGGGACAGGAATAATATTAATCGTCAAAGTTAATTTCCCAACGTCAATTATCAATATCTGCCAACATTAATTAATCCAAAATCAGATGCTTGTTAATTCCAAATATAATTTGAATAATATTCCGTTTCTCTCGTTATATATATGACACTTGATATGATACGTGAGCATGATGTGTAGAAAATATTTTGTTGCATAAAAGGTTATTTCGCAGATGGAAATTTCGAGTGGATAAAAATGAGAGTTGTGATGTAAACAAGTGCGCCGGAAATTACGAAAATAGTTTTACGTTAATCCAATCTTGTCGTTAATTTCGAGATATCAATCGCGTATAATTACCCACTCTATCAAGCGGCGGTAACGAAGAATAGCTACATATTAAGTGAACATACGAAATTATCGGAAGCTCGTCGAGAATCGCGCGGTACAAATTATTGGTCTGCCGATATTAATTTATAACGATCGTTACTTTTCTATAACGCTTTATCAATTTATAATCAAATTGGATCGAAATGTCGCTGTTGTTTCCAGAACTGATAAATATTTCTGACGTTTATGCAGATGTTGCATTATAGTAGAAGCAATATTGACATTTCTTGCACGTGTGATTTGGTAATAGATTTGAATAAATTGACCTCTTCTCTCTCTCTCTCTCTCTCTCTCTCTCTCTCTCTCTCTCTCACACACACACACACACACATTTCAAAATTAAAATTGAAATTGAAATGCTAAACGTCAGTTTGTCAAACCTGTGCCAGACGTAGAACTCGAAACGATAAACAGACGTAGAAATAAGATTGTATTGATTCTAAATTGGGAAGCGTGAATATTACTCTCGCAATTTCTGTTCGTTCCGCAAGGGAGAACACTTTGGTTGTTACTTGTTTGTTGTCAAGCGGGTTGTCTGGCGCACGAAGTTCGATTACGAAGTGGAATAGGTATGATTGTGATCGGACGAACGAGTCCCGCGGGGCAGACTATTAATGGCGGCGAGTGCAGGTCGCAATCTTCGCGCAGGATACAGCACGTCGTTAAATGAAAGGAAACCGAGGTTGCAATCAGCAACGGGGTACGGATACGGTAGCGCGATACCTCCCTCCCGCGCTTTCCTCTTAAATTAAGTGTCCTAGGATCGTGGCCTGTGCGATATACGCACAACGGGTAACGGGTACATATGTCACATGCCGGGACCGACATATATTCCTCGAAGGGAATGCCGCGCTCGCGTCGAGATATTGAATTCCACGTGCGGACACCCTTTTCGGGACAATTGTGCCGATATTCCAATAATTTCACAGTTTCAAAACGATAGATGGTTATACTACGGTTACGGTATTCAAGAAACATAAACTATAATAGAGAAAAAAGCCACAAAAGTCAGCATGTACTTGTTTCTTTTTATTAAAGACTTCAAAAAGCATATCTCCTTATATTAATACCGTCTCGTCATCAATTTTTTAAATTGTAAAATGATGGATGAAATCATAAATGAATGCTTAATTAACTTTTCGTAGAGAACTATTTTAGTTTCCAAGAATGCATGTCGTCCTCTTTGCACAAAGCTCTCTGATAAATGAATATCCCGCAATGGGATGATCCGTACACATATCTCTCGCCACAACAGACGTGAACGAAGAGAGATAATTGCCTCTGCTCTTTTTTCTCCGGCTGATGAACTGCTATACTACCGTTGAAACCATTTTTCTCCCGATATCGCTAAAAACGTAGCCTTGAGCTTCCGGTGGTTAACAGGTGAGCCATCGAGAGATCAGATTCGACGAGACGACGGTTTGCCTTGCCAAATGGCAGCGGAACGCGTTAACAACCCGCAGGCCGCATCTGGCACGTACGCGTAGGTAGTCAATATGCCCACATACATAGGCACACATACGTACAGACATGTGTACATAACGTATATACGGTCGGAGAGAGAACTCCTAACTCGCCGTTAGCGAGTCGAGCAGTAGGGTGGCGGAGTGGGTGGCGGTTAGGTGGTGAGCGGATGGGTCGGCCGCTGGCGGGTGGTAGCCTACCTCTAGTCGGGTAGTAGTAGGTGCGCACCCTACGCGGCTACCAGGTGAGTGGGGCAGAGGCCAACCCCCGACACCCGACGCGAAACGCGAAAAACCACTTGTGCGTGTGTCGATCCTGGCTATCGCGTCGTCTCCCGTCGCTCCGATAGTTTATCCTGATCCTCATTGTTATTACGCCGCGCGATTCCTTACGAGATAGGTAACACGTACCTTCTCGGTTTCTCCTCGTCGTACATACCTTCTCACTGTCCTTCTATCTCCGTCTCTTTCTATTTCCGTCCTTCTCGCCGGGTCATCCGGAGAACGGTCTTGCAGTGTCCCGCCCGAGGGGCGACATTCCAGATCGATCGTAAGTGATCTACGTCTACGTTGTGGTCGGACATAGATCGTCGTGTAGAGTGTAAAGCATCAACGACGGAGGAAAGAAGAGGGAGCGTTTTGCTCGTTCATTTGTTCGTTCGAATTGATCGCGAGAACTCAAAATAGTTGGATACTAATGTCCGGTTCTTCCCGACCCGTGGCACGCAGGTGATTCTTGATTCTATTCTCAGAAAAAAATCCGGAGACTCCGTTGAACGAGAGGAATGTTTCGGGTGAGTCGAACATCCTATGAGGAAAGAATGTAAACTGGAGTGCAAAATGATATAAATGTCAAAGAAAGAAAACCTTTAGCTCGGGAACGAGCGCCTGGGGTGATTTTTACATCCTATTATAGTATCGAAAAAGTAAAGCTCACGTCACAGTAATTTTAATGTGCTTTTTTCGATTTTTAAATATTTCTTTATTTCTCTTTACTTTTTTTTTTAATTGAGTAAATCTATACATATTTTATCCTCAAATACTAATAAATTATAGAACAATAAAAAATATACCAAATGTAATTAATAACAGTGACTTTTAATTGGGATGTAAAAATCCTAGGTGACCATTTATGCCAAGAAAAAAAAATTAGGCGCCCGTTCCTGAGTTAATAAACTTAAAAATCTTTCATGAAAATATAGAAACTAGAAAATATATTTATGATATATAAATATGTAGATATATCATGTATTGTGTATAAATTCTATTATATCCTTAAGTTGCGAAAATACAGAAAAGAAATTATTAAACTCTCTAAGAATAAATACATTTATTTTCATGTTACGTAGAAAATATAAAAAGCATTGATAAGATAAAAAAGTAAAAGATTAAATAATAAAAAAGCATGAGATAAAAAATGAAAAATACAAAAGATATGAAAGTTTAAAAATTATTTTGGCTTTTATATCATTTTGTACTTTCAGTGTATATTTGATCGTAGGAAGGCACTCACTTTTACATCATTAATAATGATTTTCACAGAGCAATAATTATTTTAAATAAATGAATTCTAATTTAATGCCTTTTTACGACAATTTTCTTTCCCAGGATTATCGACACGTCTTCATGATAGATTTTTATTTTGATTGTATTATAATATCGCTTTACCAAAATCTGATTTTAATTTAAGACGGCACAATTTTTTCGCATAATCATAGTTGTGAAATTTCTTGAACGATTTGACATCGACAGAAATAGCATGACGATTCTTGTAACTTTGCAACTTTCAGGGATATTCTCGAGAGATATTCTGGAAATCTAAGTCGTAGTATTCCCGATTAGTACTGAGAAAGTCATGCGACAAGAAAGTTTTGTAAATTTCACTGATCCTTGGAAGATCACGTGACGTCGATAGCAGAAAAGGCAGCGGCTTCATCGATCCATTCCCATTCCGAGCCTATCCGGGTGTAACTAGGCCGCCTTTCCAGGATCCTTGATGGACGATCTACTGTAGATCCTGAAGAGGAGTTTTGGAAGTTGTCTCAAAGTAGATGTCTCGCTAGATGAGCCCGAGAACTTCTTTACGGGATAGATCGTTCTTTCGTGGCAGGAAAATGATCTAGATTGCTAGCGCGCGATAGTTTTTCAAGGATCTCTTGGAAAAAATTCCTTAATTTGAAACATTTTTTATTTTTAAACATTGTTTCTTAAGATATTAACTAATTATTGGATAAAAGTAAAATGGTTTAAAAGTACAACAATAGAAATAATTTTACGACGGGATAAAAAATATTGCAGAACATTTACAATTAATGTCATGCTAAAAATGGAAAAAATGCTCTAACAAAATATAAAATGAGGATTACGCTAATCTTAGTTCTTGCGATTGCGAGGGAATTATACGCGGAAAGTGACGCGGTATTAGGTATATTATAATAAATAAAAACAATTATCTTTGTATATGTTCTAGAATAATAGTATCTATTATTAATTTTAAAACTGATTATCTTAATAAAAATAGTATAAAAATGATAAAAAAATACATTTTATTTATAAGTAGAAACGAAAAACACATAGTTAGATAAACATAAATAGAAAATGATATGGGATTAATAGACATTAATACTCTAAGAAGGGAATATTCGGAGAAGAGATAAATTGAGAAATAAATTTTTAAATAGAAACAATCGCGTGCTAGCAGAAAAAATGGAAAAAAGGCGATATACGAAAATATACATAATGTATAGAGTTATTTCACTAACAGCTGGTTGATACGCGAATCAACGAGCAGCAGACTGAGATCGATGAGACCTATACAAAAATAGAAGGAATGCGCATTAGCTCACGTTTTGTTCGGTTAATTAATCAAGAATCGTGGTAGTACATTTATATTGTGGCGATTTACTTTCACAGACATAACGCTCGTAACGAATGTAGCACAACGCGACGTACTGGAGCGACTTGTTGCACATGTGAATGTGTTAATTTATTAATTTTCCACGAATTCCGCCGTTGTTTCTTTATAACGGAGCGTTGCACTCGTTATCATTGCTCACATTTCCGTTACCGATCGCTAAAGATATTATTTCTCTGTTGCATTTTATTCCTATTATTATTACCATTTTCCCTTCTTGCTTTTCCCGGCACTGCAATTTGCATTACGACGTCTATCGACTTTGCCTATGCAAGTTGTGTCACAAATGTTATTATTACGTTATGTTAATGGAACCCGTGCAATATTTCTGCAAACAACGATGAAACACGTTTCTCCGGGGATCATAATTCACCGTGTGACGGCAAAACGGGTCCTGCTTTCGGTCTTTCCGAACTCACGGATCGTTTTATCCACCATTTATCATCTGGGAGGGAGGTGTCGCTGTCAATTTTCAGTACCAACCACAAGGCTTTTTCGATTTGTTCGTCGTACGGCAACGTTTTTCCCCTCGACCTCGTTCGGAAATCGAGAGGAAGAGAGAGAGAGAGAGAGAGAGAGAGAGAGAGAGAGAGAGAGAGAGAGAGAGAGAGAGAGAGAGAGAGAGAGAGAGAGAGAGAGAGAGAGAGAGAGAGAGAGAGAGAGAGAGAGAGAAGGCGCACATGTGAAAGATCGTTTGTACGTTAATGCGTAGTGTCACATGCGGGATCGATGATCCACGTAAACGAACGAAACATAATCGGTCAGCAGAACCGAAATAACTGTTGAATTTATCTACGCGATATCTGCGATTTATATCACGTGCGTATTCGTAATGCAATTTCATAACGCAATTATGCGTGTGGCATAAATCTCGCGTGCTGACGAAAGTACCAATGTGCTCACGTACACGAGTTAATTAATCGCGCGAACGTGACGAAATAGAGTGCATCTCGATTAAAGTCTTGAGAAAATTTTATTGTCGTTCGTGACGCGGAGCGCGTAAAAGGGAATAAGGTATCACTCAATTACGGACGAAGGAAATTAAGGGCTCGTGAAAAAACACTCGATGAATAAAGTTTAACGTCTAATGACACGCGACACTTTGCAGTTTCGTGTGTATCTTGCGATCCCATCGCGAGTTTCAGTTCGCCGCTAATTAAGTCGGACGGCTTTCTTGTATTTCCAGGTCGAAAGTCACGACGGGTAACGCTATTACGAACACTTGTTGTTTGTATGTATCTGTATACAGGTTTACATGACGATGTGGCGTGATACATGCTGGATGAGCGTTACGTTTTATCGACCGCTGACGTGTAATAGAAATAGCGGAGCCGTGCGTTAACTCTTTTTTTCTCCTCTCCCCGTAATGTTGCACCGCTCGCAACCGGCATCACGCTCTTCTAATCAAGCAGATAAAACGGTAAAAGATAAAAATTGAACGAATGAATGGCAGTCCATAAGCGTGACACACGTGCATCTCGCTTATTTTAAACGGTTAATTTTGTTAGCTTTTTTGCGTTTTTATTTAGTTGCTTTTTTTATTTTCGCAATTTTATCTAGTCTATCCATTTAGTTACTTTCTTCATCTCGCCGAGTGAGGTTCTTTATTTTCCCACATTAATTGTCGCTTTGATCTGATTTTTCCAGCTTTGTGGTGTATTTATTAACGTTGCAAAAAGCGGAATCCCGTCGGGTCACAAGCGCTTGGTCGTGTCCATGAAGTATTAGCGAATTGGAAGCCCATTTAATAACGATCGATCGGAATCTAATTTACATTTTCAAGCGATATTCTATAAGAAACCGAGGAACGTCCGTGATCTTCCAATATATTTTCGATTACACGCAAGTGTAATCTTGCTTTTTTCAAATTTACGCATTTAGGCAGCATAAAAATATAGCTAATTATGCCAATAAATTTATAATTACACTTTGCTATATAATATTATACTTGAAATTAAATTAAAAAAGAACATATAAACATATAATTTAGATAAGTCGTGCAATGATGTCATAGCAAAATATTATAAAATTCGATTATGCCAATAGAAAAGAGAGAATGCACAAAGTTGCAAGTTTTTAAAAATGTGACAAATAAACGTAGATATCTCTTAAGATATTCAAGTGTAACGTTATGGATCAGTTCTCAGATTTTCCGTAAAAATTCATCGAGGCTCTCCAGATGTCGAATCTGCCTAGTTATCCACGGTACTTTCAACAGGATCGTTCAGTCGTGTAAATGCTTCCAGAATTAACCGTTCAATCCGATCTGAACGATTTTTCGCTCATCACTGAAATCGAAGATCTACCGCTGAGAGTTTATCGGTAACTTTTCCTGCGGGGAAAGGGGAGCGAATCTTATTCTTCAACCGAGATTCCCCGAAGACTTTTTTCCCCCTTTTTTCGCGCGCGAAATCTGCGCCGGCACGAAAATAGAAACTGTCATTCGATAAATCGATCCCGCGCACCGCCGACACGGAGGAGACTGTGGATGTCATTGCTATAGTATTGTCGCTCTCTTGTTGTGCGTGTGTACGCGTGTGAGGGTACAATCTACGTGAGCTGCAGCAGACATCATGAGTGCTTCCGGCGCGATTCCTCTGATCCTAGCGAAGAAGGAGCAGATCGTCGAAGGCAAGTAATTGCGCTCGTTTTTTCCTTTTATCTCGGTAAAATCGTTAACTCTCTAGAGAGAGAAGGCTAATGGTAGGAACGATTTATTCGACAAAACCAATTTTACCCGAAACTGTCTTACACGGATTACATCAACGAAAGTTCGAACATCAATTTATGATTATAAGTGAGCAATAATGGAGCTACTGATAAATATTTATGCAGATCTGCAGGACATGTACGTGTATCGTTGTATAATTTATTGGCTTTAATAACTTATTTATTCAAACCAACTTTGCTTGAACTGTCGTGTATGGCATCGATAATATCGTCGAAAGTTTACTAATTTATTATAACAAGCGAACGTGATGAAGGTATTAATAAATATTGACGCAAGTCCGAAAGGCATTTACGTATCGATGTTATAATTTTTTCTTTCTCTTTTCTTTTTTTATACAATTTACTGTTCGATGACGCGCGATAATAGCGTAATCTTGAAGCTAACGATTAGGTAATTCCAAGAGAGCGCGGTTATTATTACGCTCATATATTTAACATATAATGCAAATTCCGCGTAATACAGTGTGAAATACGCTGTAATAGACGCGTGACCCTTGAGAGGAAAATAGACGTTCTTTAAATAGGTTCCACGCTAGATATAAGTCTATCTCTTGCAAATGATACCCGTGAATTGTTTGTGGAAATGATCGATGCGTCTCTGATACGTTAATCGCTGCTTAAAATATATTCCAGAAAGAGCGGCTGAATTAATTAAGCACAAAGAAATTGCATGCTCAAGAAACATCAATCTAAATTGCATAACGCTTTTCGGAGATCTACTCTCCTCCATATAACAATTCCTCCTCTATATATATAACAATTTCTCCCTCAGAATAATCCTTATCGCGAGAAAGGAGAGAAAATGATTAATCGTACCTTAAACTAGAAGTATTTCACAGGACCAGCAAAAAATCCTAAAGAAGATTTTCCCCGTGAAATTGCGCGATCGCGGGATTGCGATAGAATCTCGTAAATTGACAAAGATCGAATGGCACGGCGACACGGAGGAATCCCTTAATTGCGTAACGCGTTGATCGATGCGCGACCAGCGATTAATCGATCTACGATGTCAGAGGCGCGTGAAAGCGAGGCGTCGCGTCGGCGTCGCAATCAACCTGCCATTAAGGCCTATAGTTTCACAAGTGTCGGTTAACTTTTAATCTTAGATTAACTCACTCTTCGTCTCTTTCTAAGGGGGACATTAGAAAGAGACAAAGAGTGAGTTAATCTAAGGTTAAAAGTTAACCGACACTTGTGAAACTGGGCCTAACTGAGTCACCGGATGATGCGTTCTTTTTCCATTATTTTGCGCGCGGCTCCGAATTTGGCACGTACAAGTCTTTTCGCGTCGCAAGCGTGCGCGTCTTTATTACACACCTGCAGCGGAAAATCCCGTTCACTCGCGATGATTGCGGCTATTCTTGCCCACTTGGATTTCTCGACTTAGTGCGCGCACGTGATTCCAAGAGAGGCGGATTCAAGATAAATATCTGCGATCGCAGATAAGCGGACTAATGAAGGAAGGAAATGTATATACCGTTTCCTTCCTTCAGTGAAATCATACAATGAAAATAATAATAACCTCAGCTCACATAACGCCGGGCTCTCCCGATAATACGCTGATTTATTTAACTGTTCGATCTATTTAATATCCAATATATGAACGGAGACTCCACGTGGAAAGTTTTAAATCTCCTTTATAATTTTAACTCGGCGACTAAATGTGGTAACTATTCGATTTCAGGCAGACTTATCATTATATTAACCCTTAACTACACGGAGAGAATTTTATATTAAATTTTACTATGCTGCCGCACCAACTGCGGACCATCAAGACGCCACAAGTTTAAATGCTATAATTATAGCATTAAATGCTATGATCGTAGCATTAAATGCTATGTTCATAGCATTTAAACTTGTGGCGTCTTGATGGTCCGCAGTTGGTGCGGCAGCATAGTAAAATTTAATATAAAATTCTCTCCGTGTAGCACACGTCCGCGATCGAACGTTATCTGCACACGGGGTGTTGTACACCCCACACACTTTGAACGTTGGGTACGGCGAAATGGAGGCTCCAAAAAATAGGCTTGAAAAAAATCAAGTACATACATTAAACACTGGAAAATGATACCCATTAGCTTAAACTATGAAATTTTTAGTTTTAAGGATTCAAAAAAATTCTTGAACTTTAAAAAAAAACTGAACTTTGAAAAATTTGAACTTTCAAATTCTTCACTGCGATGCGAAATTCATAGATTAACCGACCGAGAAAGATGCCTAAACTTGAGAAATTCGTTCTGGGGTGTTTGACACCCCGCGTGCTAGTTAAGGGTTAAATTTCTCAATTATGGATTCTGAGAAATGAATTTTATTTGATAGAATTCATTTTAAAATAGCCTTTGAATTTTGCTGAAAATTTAAGAAACGCAATTTTTCTAATTATTTTATAATGTACTAATTTTATTTAAAGTGATACACTCAATATGCTAAATATCGATTTAATTGCACGTGCAATAAATTGATCCAACACGTCATAATTTTTGTTTAAAAATTTTAAGTTTTAAGTTAAGGATCGGCGCGGATACATGTTCCGCGATAACTTCCTTTATCGCCGATGCGGTGTAAAAGCTTTACCACCTTACGTTCTCTCCGCGTTCGGGTCGGAGCTGGCGTTGTACGATATGTAAATGCGGGCCACTGGGAACAATGGCATAGAATCTCTGTGGATTAACCCTATCCCGAAGTAACTGTTCATCCGACGACCTCTCACGCGGAACGAGCGCCTGAATGCCTCGCCCAGCCGTTGAATTTTCAATTGGCCTCGTCGTTAATCTCGATTAATCCCTTGGACCCTTTAGTAAGAAGTCTCGGAAGCTCAGTAAAAACTGCGAGCAAATGTACAAAGCCGCTGGCTCGAGTATCGAGATCCGTACAAGTGGTGTGACCCACTTCTGCCAGATCAAATTTTAACAATGGATTGATCGTTCTATGAATTTGCGATCGATTCTTCTTTCGCGCAAGTTTAACGAGACATATGTTACTATTTCGGGCAACTATAATATGTCAAATTTTTATTAAATTGTTTTATATTTTAATTTTCTATCGATCTATAAATCTTGAAATGACGATACATTGTGCAATTACTTAATAAATTATTTACTTTTGCATGGCATAAATCAAATCTCGTATTCAACCGAATAATATAACGTTACCTAAGCTTTGATAGAGTATATATTTTTCTAAGCACTCTGAATTCGGCATACGTTAACAAACGTCCGCTTTCCCCTTTTCTCTTTTTCTTTCTCGTTCTCATTTCTTTTATCATATTTAAAACATTTCTTGAAAGATCCGTAACTTTGGACAAATTTATATAATTATGTAATCAAAATCAATATAGGTATACTAAATAGTGCTAAATACATCTATTAATTTTAAATTATTTATATTATAATTCTTTACATTTTGGCAAAACAGTAATTTCTAAAGCTCTTTCTGATCTCTAAAATAAATCTATAAACTTCGAAACACGATTAGTGAGTTAACTTAAATTTGTAGCTGTTTGGTAGAACGAGCAATAAAGTATTGCTGAACGGCACATCGATATTTCAACAAAGTAACGAGCGTAGACGCAGAGAGTCGATCGAGCTGGTTGTAAACGTGTCTTATCCTATTCCTGATTCTCATAGTCGGCTTCGTCTCACGACTACACTACTTGCGATTCGACGTAGACGCGACAATAGATGTTAAACGGAATGACAGTTGATCTCTAAAATGCGTTCTTGCCACAATAGTCGCTGTCACCGCGCGTTGTGTAAACGGTTCTCGTTTACACATTATAGTTTTAATCGCGAATTACTGGAAATTATTCGAAAAAGATCACGTCTTTATTAAATTTGTGCTAGAGCATAATCCGTCAGAACTGCTTTTTTCAATTAGTTTTAAGAGCAAAAACGTATGATTATGATTACTTATATTTATGATGTATTATAACTCGAAAAAGGCAGAAGGAGGAAAATAAAAAGGAAAAGAGAAGTACTCGATGGTCTGGCAGCGACTTTGCATTACGGCTCACCAGGAGCTCCGCTCTCTTTCTGCCAAGGTTTTCTAAATTCAGCATTTCTCGAAAGACGCGCGTAAGAGAAAAGACTGCAGTTTTGTCGCCTCTCCGCGCACTTTCCGACAGCAGCAACGGTCTTGAAACTGATTTTGAACATGTCCGTTTTGCGGCGAAGATGATTATTATATGTCGCTGGAGAAGTTCTGACGGCTCGTAAATGCGATCACGTAACTCGACAGGCAAAGATCGGTTGTCGCCGATATAAGCGACATTTGTAGAATGCGCTCGTGCAATTTCGACGCTTTTTTGCAACGTAAATAGCAAAATGAATAAAAATGAGTAGTAGCGGAAAAACAAGTACAGAAGTGTTGAAATAAATGCGGGCATTAATAAAAGTTGAATCTAGACAAATAATATCATATTATTTTAGGTGCTGGAGTTCATAAATCACTCTACGCTATTCTTTTTGGTTGACAGTAAAGTGAGGAAATAACGATGTGTAATATAGAACGACTGATTGTGAGACCGACAATAAAATTGTTGGACGCTTTTCGAAACGTTTTTTTAAATTTTACATCATTTTTGCGAGCGAAAATGAACATATGTCCGTATCAACCATTTCCTCATTTGGCAAAAGTAACGACAGAAATATTTTTATAAAGTGACAACGAGCGTTTTAGCTCTCTTTCGTTCGCTTTTTACCGTCGCGATGGTAATACTTAGCGAAGTCAGTAATTAGCGGTGCCATTTCGAGGCGTTCAATCGTTAAACGGATCATGGCATTCCGCGCGCATCTCTAGAGGCGAGCTTCGAATGTCCTCGTTACAACTCGATTTTCGCTGCGCTCTATATAACTCCTGCTTGAAGATCAGCTTAATCACAACTTTCGCGAAAATCGCGATTTTCTGAACATTAATTTCCGAACGAGATTTCTTAGAGTTCTCAAATTAGTGCACAGGATACACATGATCGCATTTTGACGATCTAAAAAAGAAATGGAACGTCGAAAACGAGATGAAAACGTTAACGAACGGGTAAAGGTTTGCTCGTGACACTCGAGACCTCGGCCTCGTTATATCACAGCTTCACGCCTGGGCCTCATTCGCGAAACGGAAAATATAACTCGGCGCCGTAAATAAAGAACGAAGTTAAGGGTAGCCAATTAAGTATGCAGCCTCATTTATGTTTTTTATTTATATTTGATACTAAAGAGACATAGTAATAGCATTATAATAAGGCAGCCTGGTAATATACTACCTCATTTACAATTTCTATTTATACTTGACAAAATATAAGTATGTCAAGAGGAAAATTAAAATTAAATGTAAATTCTGCCGATGAGATATGGTAATAGTATTCTGATAAGGAGATTTAAAAAAGGAATAAAAATTTCCTATAAATTGTCTTAAAAAATTTACATGTAAATATTAAAATAATTTTAAATGTAGAAAGCACGTTCTCTTTTTTGTGACTGTCAACTTCCGATTGGCAGCGGTCGGACGTTAAGGATGTATTACCTATACCTTCCCAGCCAAAAGTACAGTAATCTGAGAAATCCAATTATATCGGTTGTATGCATACTTTAACGGCTTACTACTATTTAATATCATAACAAGGACATTAATGTTACTGATTTAAGTGATTTTAACCAGTTTTTATTATTATTAACAGCGTATTTGTAAATATTCTTAAGGATGTATGTCCGTTCAGTCAAAATAAAGGGATCAAGCTGAAATTTACAGAGATTGTGCACTTATATGTCCTAAAAACCTGTGTTAAATTTCAGATCGATTGTCTGACTCGTTTAAAAGATATTAATTTTTTAATTTTGTTTTTTAGTTAATTTAAGTTTAAAAAATTAATATCTTTTAAACGAGTCAGACAATCGATCTGAAATTTAACACAGGTTTTTAGGACATATAAGTGCACAATCTCTGTAAATTTCAGCTTGATCCCTTTATTTTGACTGAACGGACATACATCCTTAAGAATATTTACAAATACGCTGTTAATAATCATAAAAACTGGTTAAAATCACTTAAATAAGTAACATTAATGTCCTTGTTATAATATTAAATAATAGTAAGCCGTTAAAGTATGCATACAACCGATATAATTGGATTTCTCAGATTACTGTACTTTTGGCTGGGAAGGTATAGGTAATACATCCTTAAAATCGGCGGACGCACACGGCGATTTATCCGCCGATTTAAAATCCGTGACAACTGTCTCTGTTGGGTAGGAGACGTCACCGGGAGAAGCGACAGCAGAAAATTAATGGAAAACGTAGATCCATCTCGTGATACCTGCGCGCTGGATATAAGTCCGCGGATGCACGTACGGAAGGAAACGAAGAGAAAGAGACAGACGAATGGGCGAAAGAATATATCGAGGTAATTCATGCCTTCGCCGCCGTGGCACAAGGTCGAGGAAAATCGATAGAGCGCAGACAACTCGGTAACGATGCCGCGGAATGATAGCGACCGTGGCACGGTCGGTGGTGACATTCTTATTACATCGCTTATCGCCGTGCGGCATTAAACGGCCAATGATAAAAAGCGCCACTTCTCTATCGTAGTTTATTACGATAATTTCATACACGCGAATGACAGAGGCTGTTCATGAAACATTCAGTTCAAACTACCGCTAGCGTAACTTTGCTAATCGTATCGATAAAAAAATGTCATGCAAATGTGCTCTCCCGTTCTTCCGTAAGTCCGCAAATGCGCATTTTTTAAACGGCAGACCTTGAGAGTTTCATATTGGCGGAAAAATTCTGACAATTGAATAAACTGCAACATACGTTGCAACGTAAATATTATTTGACGTCCGCATACGAATGTAAATCGTATGCGGACTATTCTTTGATTCAAGTTTTATAGTGAAACTTTAGCTTTATTTTAATAATAGATTACTTATTTTCTACAAATTAAAAAAGTCATTCTTTTCTTTAAAAAATTTTGAGAGAAACAAATCCTTTTTTTTAAATTTAACGTTATATTAATATTCAACGTCATAAATATTTTAACATTAGTTTATTTTAACGTTAATTTTACGAATCAAATTGCGAGCAAATTCTGAGAGAAATTGAATATTTTAGAATGTAATTAATAATAAAGAAGCTTTTTAATCTGTGATTGCTCGTAATTCACGTCTCTTAATCATCGCAGATGCAAATTGCGGAATTAAACAAATCCGGGATTATAATTATTATTGTCATTAGCGCGTTCGAAGGATTATATTCCCGGAAGACAAAGTGCGCACGGGGGAAGCAAAAAATATATCGCTGTTTGCCATGATTGGCGGTGCATTCATACCTGATTGGCCCAATTTGTCAATTTACTCCCTCGACGAGGGGCGCTCGGATCGGTCCCGGCGCCGACCCGATTTTCAGAAGCGCATGCTGCGCCGGATATTGCCGGGATAATGGGGCAAGCAGAGCGGAGAACGCGGGGGAGATGTGTGCCGACGAATTTTCATCGAAAACCTCTACCGACCTCGAGCCAGTTTTTCCGACGTGCTCAAGAAATATGATCGGCACTCGATCGCATCTGTGAAGATTTATGCGCAACGATGCATTCTACATATATAATATTTCGGTGACTTGAATTGCTCTTTTCGAGTTTTCGAACGGACAAAACATCCGAAACTATCTCCGCCGGAATCAGGACTTTCTCGATAGACACTTGAACCATAGTTTCTCAGGCGAAAGAAGGGAAAATATTAAGACACAACAAAGTTTCTTTTATTAAAAAAAGAAAGATTACAGAGAGGTTAATTTATAACTATAAGTTGTTAAAATAAGAGCTGTGGATAGAACTTTAGCGCTTTGCTTGGCGTATATCATGCATGGATTCTTCACTTTTATAGGCTGATATTTTAGACGCTTTAGATACGTAACACCGGTATCGATACACTCTTGCGGAAGCAATCTTTTTTAGACAGGCGGGATTGTAGAGCAATGTTCCAAATAAATCAACAACGCCCTTCCGGCATTTATCCTATTGCTTCAACTTTTCCTTTTTCTTTTGCCATTCAGACTTTCCGTCGTCCATTCAATGTCGCGGTTATTTTCGTTGACTCTCTGATACTCATTACATATGCGATCGATCGCGAAGTAACCTCGGCAATCTTTTCGCGCTCTGCAATATTTCATTTAATTCATTAATTTTGACGATACGGAACTCAAACGAGCGACACACGAACGACGTACGATCGGTAAAGTATTTAAAAGACATTTACGAATGTAAGGTATTAGAATGTATTTATAAGCATTTTTGCAACATTTATTATATTTAAGAAGCAAAATAGTGGCATTGAATCTATAATTGAACGCTAAGTTTAATATTTCATTTACATTTACATTTTTCATTTACAATTAGTTTCTTTATCCATGTATTAAATTATATTCTCGGCATACGAATTTAACGAATTTATGTTGGGGAAAAACTTATTATTGATCCTAAAACAACACTCTGGAATCCAATCATTATACCATTTCTCGTTATAATAATCACTTTCTCAATAGTAATATGATTTTCTAATAATAAACAAGTCATAGACAGCACGAAAATGCGAGATTCAGAAACTGTGGTACATTTAATAGGTCTAGGTAAATGATATCCTTTATTCTCGTGTCCTTTTGATTATGATAAAAATAACATGATGGAAAAGAAAAGGAAAGAATGAACAGATAAAATTGGATAAGTGATAAATCATAAAATGGATTTATTAAATGTGTCTCATAAGAGTATCAAGAAAAAAAATTGAAGAAAATGAAAAAATGTTTGAGATAATAATTAAATGTTTAAGGTAATAATTGAAGAAAATAAAAAAAAATGTTTAATATAATTTTTTAACCATGTCAGAAATTTTGCGATACTTATAATTGAATGTTTGAGCAATCAGCAAATATATAATGAAATACATATATAGGTACGCGGAACTCGATTGATATATGATTGAAAATAATAAAAAATAAAAAATTTCTTAAAAGTAGGTTTATTCGCAAAGTGGAAGATTTTCCTGTCTAAGACCTTAATTTCGGAAAACCCTCCAATTGATCTCCCTCTTTGCACGCTCCAATTCTCTCCGGGCCCGTCCCACGCCATTGTTTTTCTCTGTGTTCCAT
This sequence comes from Temnothorax nylanderi, assembly GCF_030848795.1. Lineage (NCBI taxonomy): Eukaryota > Metazoa > Arthropoda > Insecta > Hymenoptera > Formicidae > Temnothorax > Temnothorax nylanderi. The sequence continues at coordinate 647,257 of NW_027249138.1, forward strand.
CATTCGGCGACTCGCTGTCGTTGCCTCCGTTCGATCGACCGTTTATGGGGGTCGACTATCCCTGTGAGCGTTGCGATTACAGATATTGATACAAGGCGTCGGACCCGCGCGCAAGAAGGTAAAAAGGGTGAACACCCCTCAGTCCTCATCCTAGGTCACGTCATCACTGGCCTTTTCTGGCCGTTGCCACGTGCAAATTGACGTGCGATCCGTCCGCTTCACAGATTTTACCTTATAGAGTTACGTAAAACATGTGTGGAACACTTTTTTCCTCAAATCGTATATCCGAAATGTCAAAGGCTCGGCGCTTCCTTTTGTAAACGTCAAACTCCCATCAACTAGATAGATCCTCGATTTCTCATATTTGAAACATTGAACCCGACATGTGCATGTTTCACGCTACTCACTATTTTTCGTTATAAATTCTTGTTTTCTTTTCTTCCCCCCCCCCCCAAAACGTTTAGGTGAAGAACGCGATTTGTCTGCTTGAAGCTGTTGTCTACCCTGCGGTGACGTGACTCGAGTAAACATGCTCGAAATAATAAACAGCGCGTAAAATTATCGTCGGCGTTCTATTTAGATCGTCGGAGCTTCGATCGCTGGTGCGACGATTAACGTGCGAGAATAAAAACAGGAAGTGGTAGCCGGATACACTCGTGTAGAAGTCGAAAGTCGATAAGCGAGAACCGATAAACGATCGTCTAGGTTTACGTCGCAGTAAAATACTCATTGGTCCCTAGTTGCATTCGACGAATGCGCGCCGGTCAATATTTACTGCATCGCCCTGAACCGCTTTCTTTAAGGACTACCCAGTCATGATCGATTAATCGGCTATATACGTCATACAGAAAGCTGTAAAATTTTTTACGATAACGCTGAAAAATATATCTGACACATCAATCTTTCTTTTAAAAACTTCATATTATTATGTTTTACAAATATTAATTTCTAATCAATAGCATTGCATATAGAATAATCCAATTTAATAATGATTTAATTTATTATGCCCCCCATGTGCGAATTTCATAAAGGCTCAGTGCTGGCTTGGTACTGGTGCCAGAGTTACCAGTACTGGCTGACAATTCTGGGCCAGTACAAGCTAAGATCGGGGTCATTACTGGGGCAATGTCGGAATGATAACACGGGTCCCAGTCTTGGCGCCAACTTTGGCCCGACACAGAGTACCAGTACGGGGACAACACTGATTGCCAGTATTGGGCCAACTCTTGGCGCCAACTTTGGCCCGACACAGAGTACTAGTACGGGGATAACACTGATTGCCATATCATACTCGCGGCGTGTTGCTTTCGTGCCGCGGTCGTTACTTCCGGCGCAGCTCGAGCAAAAAGCTTTCTAAATCCCCTTGCGGCGTGTTGCTTTCGCGCGGTTGTTACCTCCGGCGCCGCTCGAGTGAGAATTTCTCCAAGTCCAATTCGGTCTTTCGATACTCGTGGCAATGCTGTGTTCGTATAAGTTACACGACGGTGGCGATCGACTACGAGCGCGAGCAAACGGGAAACGATGCTCCCCGCATCGACTTCGTCGTATGTGCCCCTTTCGTGTACGTATTCTATGGAATGCGTTGTGCACAAATGTTTTACACATTTGTACGGACCAAGCGAAACGCGTTTGCACGTCCGTACGTATCGCTCGTGTCGCTCGGCTCGCCGAGCGCACCGCACCTCTTATAGTACCCAACCGGCCGGCCGAGCGATCGGCGACGCACGGTCTTACGCACGGTCGCTTACGGGCGCTGGAGGCGAAATATCGAGACCATCGGGACTTGACCGCTGAGAGCGACGACGACGGCATGAACGCGGTCGTTACCTCCGGCGTGGGCTCTAGCGAAAACTCCCATCGCGGCGTGTTGCTTTCGCGCGGTTGTTACCTCCGGCGCCACCCGAGCGAAAATTTTCTAAGTCGACCCAATACATGCCCAGTACTGAGCCGACTCTCGGCCGTAGATCAATATCATTTCTGGCCTTATACACGGTCAGTACTGAGACGAGACTCGGCTCAGAACAGAATATGGTTGCATGGGGTACTGGCACAATACTGATCTAGCGGTTTATCCGTACTGGGGCAGCACCACCCATCAAGTCTTGGCAGCCAATATTGTGCCACTTCTGGGCCATGCGGACAACTCTGGCAGAAGTCCGACATTCGCACATGGGTCTGTATATTTTATGGTATAGGCACATTACACGGAAAAGAAGGATTAGCTATTATAGCAAATCTAGTCGTAAGATATGGATAACTAACATTTTTTGCAGCGAGAGCTATAATTTAGCTCTTTGTTAAAGTTTTGCTACTATTGCTAAATTATAGCTCTTGCTGCAAAAAATATAGCTCTCGCTGCAAAAAATGTTAGTTATTCATATTTTACGACTTATAGATTTGCTATAATAGCTAACCCTTTCTTCCGTGATAATTTCTGTGGATATACGCTTAAAGATATTTGAGAGAATTCTGAATTTTTTTCTTTGACTTTCTCTCTCGTCGTACCGTCGTATTCGCGACGCAATACATTTATTTTTCGGCAATTCCCGTGTTGGAGTTAGCTAAAAACGTTCATGGCCACAGATAAATATTATCGACGTCCATCAAAGCCACCGGGCGTCATATAACATTTTAAACCGCGTTAGACGATTCTCACGCTTGTTCCGTCAAATATTTAGCTTTGCCGCGGGAGAGAAGGTAGCATACCTGCCATCGAGTTTCGTGACATTCTTGGAACAGCGTGGAATTCGCCGCATGCATGAAAGATTAGATGCCACGGATTTACGAGCGCCTCTATCGCGTTTCTATCAATTTAATATCACGCGAAAACGTTCCATCTTTTTCCTCGCTTGGAAAACGTACCGAGCAGAGGAAACGCCTGCCCGTTGTATCTCTTTATTGAATTATTCAAAGCAGCTTCGGTCTTTATCGTAATTGCATTCTCCTTTAACTCCGCGACGGTACATTGAATTAATTATAAATTCAATTGGCAAGGCAAACTGAATGAATGCATTTGTGTATATAAATATTTATATTTACTATTCTCATTATTGTTTCGTTATAATAGCAGTATGTATAAAACGCAAAATTAATAAAATTAAGGGTTGTTTAACAAAATTTATTTTAATTAAGGTGATTATGAAATTGAATGTGTACATGTATTGCCAAAGTATTACAAATCGATTATATAATATTCCCTAGTTCAGTAAATTTTCTTTGGTAGCTAAAAATATCGATTTTTCCGATACTGATTCTCTCCTACGCGATCGCTGTTATTTCCGCTGCCGAAGAGATCAGAGATACGATGAGGGATTAGATCCCACGTTGGGCAATAACTTTAATCCTATTCGTCTCCTTTCGCCTCATCCCACAGCATTACGCGATTGCAATTAAGTTTTCACTCGGCAGTAAGTCCGGTTTCGTGTAATTGGAATGTTGAGTTTCACACTAAATCTAGATTTACTCGGTAAGCTTTCGCACATACGATATTTCGAAAAATCGCGTAATCGAGAAGCTGAGAGGAATTGTTCGGAAATATCATTTTCACGTATATTACACTGGACGATACGCGAAATTTTCTAAAATAACAATTCCGTGATCGGCATAATTTAACATTTTGAAACATTTCCGTGTGTTAATTAAGATAACTAAATTATTCGGGTTAAATGAAATTAACAATATATGGATTGTATCCTGCACGCTCGTTTAACCATGGTGCCATTGTGGATAATTTGAGATGAATAATAGTTCGAAATAATACGTTTCTGGGGTGTCGTCTCGCCCGCCTAATTTTCTGACGTCGACCGGCTCACCTCTCTTTGAAATTTTAAAGTCGCGCACGCGAAACATTTCCTATTAATTATTTCGCATTAATTCGTGAATTACCACAATCGCTCATTTTTACTCTGTTATTATCTCGTTAATCTAAAAAAATATATCTACAAGTACATAAATTATAAGATAGATCTGTCAGATATTTATGTGACATATAAGTAGAAAACACATCTAATTAATTTTTACTCTATTATTATCTTATTGATCTAAAAGTACATATCTGCAAGTACATAAATTATCAGATAGACCTGTCAGATATTTATGTGACAAGTAGAAAACATCTAATAAGTTCATTTTGTCGATCATTTGCAGTTGTTTACTGTCAGTATTGACTGAATACTTTGAGTAGTAACACGTTAATAGCACATTTTCTTGCATAATCGTGAATGTCATTTTTTATCTCCTTAGGACAGAGGTCGTGGTTATTAATAAAGCTGAGCTAATTTCGGGAAGCATCTCGTTAATTAATAATTGGGTATGAGAGAGAAAAAGAGAAGAGAAAAGGAATCAAGTAGAAACGGGTTGTGCATCGACACATATTTAATCAGAACATAGAATTGTGTGAGAGAATTTTTTATATCTGAAATATTGGCAGGCAGCGATAAATTGCAAGTTATGGCATATCAAAAATATTCCTCTTATTTCTAAATTTAACAAAGCTAAGGAAGTGCATTTATCATAACAAACAATATATGACGAGACTCCTAGGAAAAAATGTAAAACTTTTACTTCTTTTTTACTTTTTTTTTAAATTTCTTTAAAGCACAATTTAGAAAATAGAGCAATTATAATAATAAATTAAAATTAAAAAGTGCGTGCCTTACGCCGTTTGATCTATCTTTTGATGCCCGAAAGTTGAATAACATCAGTATTTTTTCCGAGAATTTGTAAGGTAAAATTGCGAAATTATATGAACATTCTCGAACGAGATTGTCTTTTATGTATGAAGATATACTTTCGAGTGGGATTATATTGTTAGTACATGATATACATTTAATCCCAGAATCCGACCACGGATTCCCGGATTAAATGTATATCGGTACACTGACACGCGCGAGTTAACTTGGATGCAGAGTAGGCGGCTCCCTGACGAAGTCTCCCGCGCGGTGTCGCTTTTTATTGTAGTCGAAAAGCATCGGGCGAGCCGGGAACAGACGATAAACCTCTTTTACAGACGCGATAATCTCCATGGAACGTGGCTCGCATTATCGTCGCGGGGACCACCCTGTACCCGGGGCATGTACCGGGTGCACCGCGTGGTAATAAAGTATATATACACGCGGATTGGAGACGCAGACTCCGCTGTATCGATCTGCAATGCCGCTCTCGGAACAGAGACGAGAACAGCGGGCAAGCTTGTCACCGATGCGAACGGACGGCGGATCGAACTATTTGCTCCACCAGATGAATCCTTCGAACGAGTTATTTGACGGCGATTTATCCGATAGATACCTTAACCATACGTGCAAAGTGGGCCGCAACCCTAGAGAACACACACACACACACACACACAATACACACCCAGCCCGCTTCGGAAAACTACAACTTTATCATATATCTTCTCCAGAGTTCTACTTTTCGGAAAAGCAATAAAGCCTGAATTGAATCGTTAATTAGTAACTAATAACTTAACTTGGATGTAGAATTGAGAATTAAGAATTTAAGATACCGATTCATACCGTTATTTACACTTGCAATATCGCATTTTAATTAGTAAAAAACCTATATATATTTTTAAATACCTCTGATTTATCACGTTATATTGCCGCTACGACAATAATATCTTTTGTATTTTTTCTTCTTTTTCACATCATCTGAATTATCTCTGTGATGCAGTTATTGCATTTGCGTTTTTCAATCACGACTGAATGCGAATTGCGATCTCAATCGAGACATTCTTCGAGTTCTTCGGATTTTTTCGAGGTGCATCTTGATTCGCTGTGTGCAAACTCGCGATCAGTGTCGTACCTTGTTTAGTCGATCAATTAGGATCATTAGGATCGACGATGTGTCGGTTTCGCGGTCGATTGACGCTGTTGTTAATTACGATTTCATTATTCCTACTGTTACTGCGACACTACTGTTAATTGCATACATTCAGCGTTATTTACGACTACAAAAATTAGGTGACGTTTAAATTTATTTTTTTATAGTTATTTGTTGCGACATTTATTCCAGTCTAGGTGAAAATTTATCGAAAATTAATTGGGAAGTAAAATTTTATTGCACACCTGACAGATTTCGATATTTACTTATTTCGTGTAGAGAATCTCCGTCGTAACTCATAAATTTTTTATCATTGAGTAATTTCGTGACACGTTTTATCTCGTCCCTTCGAAATATCTTCCCGTCTCTCCAGATATAGATCATCCTGCATAATGCGTGCGACCGAATTGCGCGTTTTAATGTCAGCCGTTTGATGCAACACCACCCGTGCAAATTGCCGTGAGGGAACGCTTATTAAGGACCTCGGTGCCCGATAATCCGTCCCTCGCAATTTCCAGTCGATAATTCACCATCGACCTTGCACATTTAAGCGACATATGCGATAAACCATATAAAGATGCGGCGGTGAAGTGACCGGTGGTTATAATTTGTTCTTTCGTCGCTAGCTCAAAATTGTATAACGATCTTTCGGACACTTTTGTGTTACGCATTTATCTTGCAGTTGTTTATTCGCGACAGCTGTCTAGTGTCTCTTCAAGTTTAATTTAAAGTTCCATGAGAGTTGCTGCGAACCAATTTGAAAAGTTGAGCATCAGTTTCTCAAAATCAGCTTTTGTTTTACAAATCATTCCATCACTGCAATTCTTAAATTTATTATATTATCGGAATTGTTTAACGTTTAACGGATTATGGATTATTTCAATTTGTTAAAATAATTGTCTTTTGTGGAAAACAACTTTTTCCATTTTCGCAAAAATCCTAAAATGTATTTTAATTATGTAATTCTTTTCAATATTTAATTTTTAATTGATGTTAAAGGAGAGATTTAATCACTTAGGAAGCTCATGCCTCAGAGATTGGATTAACAAGCCATTGTAACGCTCGGGAAGTGTCTCTTAATCAGCCAAATCCGCAATGGAATTTCCTTTAACCACTAATCGCTGATTTCCGAAATAATTAAAGGGCGCTTCTCTATCTCTTTAAGTTGAACATCGCCTTGGAACAATCTAAGAGCGGAGCTTATCTCGATGATAAGCAGATACTTCTTATAATTGTTTAAAAGCCGTTTTCCAGTTTTCTTTTAATGTTAATCTCCGATCATCTCTCTAAGTTGTTAATCCTCGTGTTTCCAACGATATTCATCCCGTTATCTTGTTGTGTGTCTTAATCGCGTGAATCGGCTTGAACGTGTTGTATATATTAATGATGCAGATCGAGAGCCAAGCCGTCAGTGTCAATGTTGTTTACCGCGCTGGGATGCGATGTGAACGCATACACACGCGCATCTCACAGATTTACACAGCCACGTGTATGTCCGACGTGCTGTGCATACCTTTGACCCAGATAAGGGGAAGTCGATGCGATTCTTATCCCGGGTCCATAGCCGCAGGGCACCTCCTACGGTGTTGAACTTAATGGAGCTTGAATACGCGAAGATGAGAGAGGACGATCTCGGTGCTCGAGGCGATCTTCTGGAATTTCCGCCAATTTTGCCGATCTATCTGAAAGTCGCCGCATTAATTCTTACCCGGTGTCGTATAACAGAAGAACGCTGCGTGAATATTAAACTTCGTATTTTATTAAAATTTCTGACAAACGTGTCTATTCTAAGCTTTACTCTGTGACTTCACACAATATCGCGCGGATTTATTAAAGTATTATACACTAAAGCCATGCCGAAAGCTATCGAAATTTTAAAAAAAGATTTATTGCACAAACATTTTATTTTATATACTAAATAAAAGGATTAACGAAAATATTTTTCAATATAACAAATATCCAATTTTTCATGCCAATATGGATAAATACTCTGATACAAAAAGAACTTGTTGAAAAATGTTGAAATGCAATGTTTAAAAAAATATAATGAAAAATTGGAAAGAATTATATATATAAAAATATTTTATGGACCTGAAAGAATTTAAAAAATGCTCTCTCGGGCATTACTTCCGACAAAAGTTTCATTTGTCTCTGTTAAAATGTCGGATAAATGTTAAAATAAATATAATGTACTGAATAATACGTACTGAATAAATACGTACTGAAATGTGTAAAGGTAACATTCGATATTTATATTTTAGGAGTATTATTGGAAATTCATTTTCCACGTTTCCGCGCGGCTAAACGCTTAAATAAATAGGGTTTACACAGAAAGCCTTTCGAAATGAGAGTTAATTCTCCTTCTCGACACGCGGTTCGCGCACTACCGCGACACGCGGGGCAGGAGAAAGACGTGAAGAGGACGAAGAGATGAAACGAGCGCCGAGTTCATCCCCGAGTCGGGGGTGATGCGCGCGCGAGGCAGAAAGTAGGGCAGTGGGTGAGCGCGCGCAGCGCGCATCCCTCACGCTTGCGTAACGTAACGTTACCCCGGCTTTTACGTCATCGTTCACCCGGGGATGACGTCATCCCCAGGCTGTCGACAATCCCCGCTTGCCCGGCATCTTTCGCCGCCGGTGCTTCAGCCACCATAAACTCGCCGTACAAGTCGGCTCTCCGCGCCCTTCCATCTGTCCGCCCTTAATGACGTATAACGGCACGGGTGAGACACCCTTCCACGTCCCGGAGAAAATCGAGCGGGTTTATAGCTTTCTTATAGATCATAAGAAACTTGTTCAAGATGCACGCTAAAAGTGTGAATCTAGGGAGGCCTTAGATTGGAATCGAAAATTGGGATACGAAGTATTTTCGGGATTAATACCTCTTCTCGTTTACTTCTTATTTAAAGACATTTGACGAACTCACAAACGATATTTCTTTAACAAGAATTTCTCCGGCCTGAGTCTACTCCGACAACATTGAACTTTAAATATCTTTGTAATGGACTCTCTGATTCTCTGAGAAATTAAAGTTCCGTAGGAAAGTTTATTTAGGATTATAGAAAAGATATCATCGTCTATTATAGAAAAGATTTCGTTGTCTATTTTTAATATCTGATGTTTAATCATGATACTTTAGATAATATAATCAATCGTTTTAACGAAAATAATTCAGAGTTATCAAATAACTTATAAAAATAATAAGAATAAAATCAGAATTGCAGTACAAAAATTAAAATTATTCAACAAATAAGTATTAGAATATAAATTATCCGCGTCCAATTTTCTCTATAAATTCTTATTTGATCTGAAACCTATTTGCGCTTATTAGTTATTTCCGCGAAAAAAAATCCTTATTTGTTTCTTTATATGTTTATTATCTGAATAAAATCACGTCCGGCATTATTTTCTGTTAATTAATGTACCAACGAGATTTCTTGACGCTCTAACGTACAATATTGGCACTTTTATTTGCTCCTCGTCAGCGATAAAAATCGAACAGCCAGCGCTACGATTCGTGTAGACCTGTTCGTAACGCGTCCAAAGTTTCTGCCCTATATTCTGCTCGTTATCCCGAATACTCCTCAGCATCGCGGTTTCACACGAGCATCGTGAAGAGTGGCACGCGGTAACGCCTCTCACGGTTAAATTATAGCCAACCCTTTTGCAGAGAGCAACCGTAATATCCATCTTTCTTTTTTCGCCAATTATTTTTCGCGAGCAGCTCGAAAGTAGAATTTTAAACCACTCTCTCACCATTCGATTCCTTATCTCTATTACTTCCTGTTATCTCTCTCTAGTTCTAATAATCTTACCTGGATAATTTATTACTGCAAGAAGCATACTCTCAGGGTTACTCAGCCTCTGGGAAAATAACTTTGCGTTCTCCCTTACTCTGAAAGGAAAATTCTCTAAGATTAAAATTTAATAGTAATTACTTAGCTTGTTACTTTTGTTTGAAGAATTCGATAATTTACTCTCTAATGATATTCTAAATGATTCTTTCAATGTGAGACAGAGTCATCAAGGACGATCAATTATTAATAATCGATGTCATAAATCGACCACTTCGTACGACAGTTCCAAAAGCGGTCAATTATTAGTCGCTTAAAGATAATGACACAACGGGATGGCAGTTTATGTGAACATCAATTTAAGTGGAGTGAACTTTAAATAGACGTCAGTAGTTTAGTTTACTGACGAATTAATTCCTGGGTGCATTTCACTTAGCAAAATTACTCGACAAGAGTTGCACACAGATTTTCTCCATCGATCTCTCTTCCTTTTTCTCCCTCCCTTCCTCCCTCTCTCTCTCTCTCTCTTTAGGAATCTCCTAGGAATGCAAATTATCCACTGAAAATTAACAGGATCCGAGCTTGAGATTAAATAAACTCTGATCTAGTGTTCGTGACATACTCGCAGCGTTATTGTACGTGTATATTGTCAACGTATGCTTACAATATAAATTTATTCCACCGCGTTACCATATATCATGCGCAATACAAGTTACACAAATTGATTTGGATTTAACACGGTGAAATTGATATTGATCCTTTATTTTATTACGATGCAAACATATAGACGGCACGTACGGCACGTGTAATTAAAATGTGATATATCAGGATCGTTCAATTTTTCGCAATTTGATGGTGAATCTCTGTGTTGCGCGATGTTTCGTGTTACATGCTACTAATTTACATTGTTACATGCATTACGCTAATGAAATAATAACGGAATCGGCAATTACAACATCGCGTGCTCGCTCTGCTCGAGTGAACTTTAAATTTTCCCTCGGCGCGGTCAGATTGTCCATAATCGAATTAGTTCGCTCCACGTGTTCTGCAAACTCCTGTCGAAAATTACGAAGGTCCGCTGCAACTCATTCAACGTTTCCCGATATAGGTGCACCGCATGTTGTATCGATCGCAGCGACCATCGCTATTCCGCAAAATTGTGGCTATTTGCAATAGAGATCCCAATATCATTTTGGTCGTGTCTTTTATCATTTAATATTCTACTCCGGGGAGTCACTAAACTACTAATAAATTGCCGACGTTGCAAAATTTAAACTAAGATTTAAAGTAAGAAATAAATGAAGTACCTGTATTTTTCTTTTTATTTTTTGTTTTTATGATAATCTTTGTAAGAAAAAATTCCGGATATTTCATACAACTAAAAATACCAATTTGTAAGTGAAATGCGAGGGAAGCAACATTTTCTTCTTCAAATATAAAGTGGTTTACATAGAAATTCGCTGTTAGAAATAAAAGATGCGGACCAGAGTTCAACTCGAGTTATTAAGTCACTATATTTCTTATGTACAGAAGTGGGAATAAGAGCTACGGAAAGTCGAAACTTTTATTTGAATTGCTTGGTACAATGTGCAGCTTGATGGCTCGAATCTATATGCGGCTTCAAGGCGATTCACCGTCTTTACGATAATTCCACGAGAAGTTCCGGCGAACAGAACTTTGCCATCAGTTTCATTATCTTTCTCCAATGAGTATTTCCTTATCGTGTGCCGGCTTTGCTGCTGTGAGAAGCGCGCAAAAATCGGTAATAACATTTTAACGATTGCATCTCGCAGCGAGATGCACGTAGGCGGTTTTATGCGAGCATAAAACTAACTCTCCGTCTCTCTCTCGATCTCTCTTTTTTTTTCTCTCATATATTTTTCGAAAACATGCCATTCGTCACTGTATGTACAGGGAACGGCACATAACATCGCTTTAATTAAGCCCGTATACATGAAATTTCACAACTGGGTTGCACGCTCGCTAATTTACTCGAACGTGCAAATTTTAGCACCGCCGCTGTTGTGCACGGGTTAAATTCGCCGATTTGTATCCGTATACGAAACGTTAAATTACTGTTGCGTTATAAATTTCCTACAATAATGTTCTGGAGTCTGCCTGCATTAGGTCGAGTCGTTATCTTATTTTTCTTTTTATATAAATATATAAGATGGCCCAGATTTCTCTTACACTGTTAAATTCGTAATGTCAAATTATCAATTGTGTGAAATGACTCAATTTGAGTCATTTTTAAAACCATTCCTATAGGTCGGCACTGCCCCTATTCAATATGTCGTTAATTTAAAACAATGTTAAATTTTTACTTCATTGGTTTGGTCTTTAACAATGTTAAAAATTAATCCAATGGAGTTAAAATAACACTGTTTTGTGTTAAAATAATAAATTTCGACACACAGTAGTTAATGGTAGTTAAAAATAACAAAATGTTATTTAATTCAGGATATAGGTTTAAATTTCATCCTTTAATATTTAACAGTGTAGGCTCTCTATTGTCAATGATCTCATTGATTAATTTGAGAAATCGATCATTCCTTAGTTAATCTAAAGAAAACTACGCTTAAATTTTAAAAACTTAACCGGATGTCGTGTATCTTTTTGTTAATTTTAAAGTTCTCGACTTCTATAGCTTCTAAAATCTAAGTTATAATTTCATAATATCCGTTTTAAGTAGAATAAAACAGAGAGTCAGACTGTAATCGAATAGTCCGTATGAATGAATTAACTCTCTATCATCTTTTGCTATTTCGCAAAAACAGTTATGCCAGTTCGTTGATATCGATGAACGTTTTTCGATGCAAGTCAAATTTGCCTGAGCTCTCGGGACGGTTCCTATTATTTTTGAACTCTCGTATTCGATTCCCGGATTCTCGCACCTCGCTATTCGGCTTGCTAGTTACGAACGGCGAGAGAGAGAGAGAGAAGAAAAAGGGGCTACTTTTAAAATTCATATGTCGACGGCGATAGTGGATAATGCTTGAGGAAGACACCGGTGCTGTACTGCATCAAAATTACGAGCGGTTAGCTCTCTTTTACTACCAATGGTATAATAAAATTATATTATAGTAAAACTGCGCCATATTATCCGGTGGGAGTTAGCTACCGCAGGGCATTTTAATTTCAGCGATATAATTTTCATTGTCCCGTGAGTCACTCTTGTATACGTCATTACATGAGGCAATGTTATCTACTCGACATCAAAATGCAGTGAGAATAATTTTGTCGTTGCATTCTAGAATACGCACGCGCGCGCATGTTTTCTTTTTCTAAAGGAAATGAATCTTCCTAAAGGGAAAACTTGAAAAATACATTATTAAAAGAAAATTAAATAATAAACTACATATTAAATACTTAAATGAAATTTTTTATACCTTTTATACTTAGTGGAGATGAGCGTTAGAAAATATGAAATCCGAGATTAGTTTAAATACGTGAACATCATCTTCGGCATATTATCACGCTCTCAATAATATCTCCACTCGTAAGTACACGAATGGTGCTTTGCATAACGGAACGATTGCGAACGGTTGTGAGATATCACCTGGGTCTCTTTTCCTTTTTTTTTTATATCGCGAAGCTTCGCTTAAAGCTGGTGTTCCGATTTAAAGTCGGGCTTTAAGCCTCGGTTTATGTGAACATCACGTAGGTGTGAACATAAATAACCGGCGCTGCGAGTGTGGAGCCTTTTTCTTTTTCGCGCACACGTGTATTTACGGGATAGAGAGAGAAAGAGAAAAGACATGTGTCTTGCGTTCGTCGAATAATGTTTGAAAAAAATCACGCGATCGCGCGATCGCCGTAAAGCGTCGACATGTCTTTACTCGCGATACTCGTGCAAAGACGATTTATTGTATCGGAATCGCAACAGGCACGGTAATCCCGCGCTTTTAATGTCTGTAATTCGTCTGTGTCGCGTGTTCTTATTCTGCTCTCATCTCGTGCGAGAGACAGACAAATGAATTCGTCGCGCGGCGGCGGCGGTTTGCGAATATATGCGAATATGCTGAAAAAGTGGAAATTAAATTAAAAATGAAGTTTAAGGGCAAATTGGAAGCATTTTTTTTCAGTTTTGTTTTGTCCGTTCTATACGGAAAAACTAGGTCGACGAAAACTGTTTTTACTCGACTTCATTGTCCCTTGCATTTCTTTCGAGAGAGACGAAACCGTGACCCGCTTTCGCATCTCGCACGCATTCAAATCCGTCGTAAGTGTCCGGCCAAAAAACTTGGGTGCCCTCCGGAAGGGCAGCTTCGTATACGCGAGGAGCGTGGTCCGACGAGATAACACTGGCGGGAGGAAGAGGACGGCTGATAAAAGAGGCGACCACCTAATAGAAAAGAGGGAAAGAGAAGAAAAGCGGGTAGACCAGGCGAGAGAGAGGAGGCGAGCGCTTGCGGAGCAGCATGATGAGAGGAGAATGGGGACGAAGGAGGGTAGCGTGGACCGAAGAGAGACCGAGAGGGCATCCGCAGGACGGATGGTCAGGGAGGCAGAAGGAGAGCACGCGGGGTGAGCGAGGGGAACATCCCCGGGACGCGCAGGCGCCGTGCGAGGGTGGAAAAGCGGGTGAGAGCTGCTCACTACGCCCGGGACACCTCGCGGTCCTCCGACGCGGGAGGAGCGAGGGGGGGCGCGTGCCGAGATGAAGCGAGACAGGAAACGCATCGTGGCCGCGGGGAGTCAGGAGGAGAGAGGAAGATCATCGAGAGGAGAGGGCGTAAAAGCGCGCGCGCGCGACGACGAAGGGGCGCAGGGGGAGAAGGAGAGGAACCCCTGGAAAAGCCGGGGAGAACGCTTTGTCGCCGTCACCGACCCCCTCGCAGTAGCGCGCGCGGCAGTCGACGTTTTCTGCGAGGGAAAGCCGCCGTCGTGCGAGTCAGCATCGGGCGATCGTTGCACGCTCGGCACGTTGAAGCGATCAACGTGTGAGGAGAAAGAGCGAAAGAGAGAGAAGAAAGAGGGAGGAATGAGATTGGAAACGCGCGACGAGTGAGGGAGAACGGAGGGAGATTTGGTCCAGGAAGAGACGCGCAAGGGTGGTGACCCGTGACTCCGCAACGCGCCGGGGAACGAAGCAGCCAGTACGTCCGACACACCACGGATTGTACCACTGCGCTCAGCTCAGTAGCGACTGTCCGCGATCTAGTCAGCCGCGGCGCAGTAGCTACGCTCCGCGCTAGTCAGACGCGCGCTGCGCTCCCGCTTTCCTTGGTGCGCCGTCCGACCGTCTGGTCTCCCTGGTGCCGTCCCGGTCGCAGGATCGCATCGCGGCGTCGACTGGTCCTAACTATCAATCGCGGTGGCACGGTCTCAACTGTCTCGTTATTTATTAGACGATTGATATCGAGTCTCGAAGAAAATCTAGAGACGTGACTCGATCGCGTGCGTATCTGTGTGTATACGTGTGTTTATTGTGTGCAGCGCAATCGCGCGATCGTTGATCGGCAAAGTACTTCCCGGTCGGTGGGAACCGCGACCGACCGACCGACTGATCGATCGAACGTACGTACGCCAGCGCGCGTGAATCCAGCCGAACCCAGTGATCTCGTGACCTTGTGACACCGCCTGCGAGAGAAGAGGGGGGAGGGAGGAAGAGATGCACCCGCTGAGAGACTGAGAGCGCCCGCCTCACGGCCGTACGCCGCTCTCGCCACCCGTGTCGCGCGGCTCGGCGCACGGCTCGGCTCCTCCCAGATCGCGAAAGGGTTGACGAGAGGGATCGAGGCGGAAAGTAAGTCGCGCGGAATTTGGCGAACCGTCGTGCGAGAGGAGCGCTCTGGCCTCTTCACGAGTTTCCACGTCTTCTTCCACACCTGAAGCGTTTCCACGGGATTTCAGAGATCAAGATCGATATTGAGCGCTACCGATCTATCTGCGGCCCGAGATTTCCACGTTGGATTGTTGGTACAACCATAACAACCAGTAAAATCTGTGCAATTGCAAGATACTCGAAAATATAGACCCCAAATCAGCTAGATCCCACATCGATCGCATACCGATTTTGTGATTTTGTAGTTCAGTTAAATCGTCATTCCTGGCGAATCGAGAGGATAGGTCATCGAATTTTTCCGCTCACTTTTCGCCAAAAATTCTTGATCTCGTACAACGGGGTTCAGAACGATCATCGATCGGGATTTCGCAGAGATCGACGTCGCAGCGATTGATCTTACGCGTAAATTAGGGTAAAAGTGCAGTTTCACCTAAAGCCTGTATCAAAGTAATCAGTACAAATAAAAAAAAAATTAACGAGGAGAGACATCCTGCGGGAAGAGGATCCTGCGACGATCGAGATAAAGATCCTGCAACTCACGCGGGTGTCGGAAAAGCGTGCACGGCACTGAGCTTTGGGTGGCAGCTGGAAGAGGGGGCCTCGTGTTTCCCACCCCCGGTCGGTGGAAAATCGAAGACGTGTCGAAACTACCATGAGCGAGGGCACGCCGAAGTCGCAGATCAAGATCGTCGTGCCCGACGGTTCGCCAGCACGTCCCCAAGCTGGTACGCATCATTGCATGTTCCCCGACACCCCCTTAATTCCGCTCCGATCCGCTCAACTTCCGCGTGCGCAAAATACGTCAAAATTGCCTTCTACAATCATGAAAGTATACAGATTTGAAGTAGGGCAATAGTACCTGGAAAAATTTCTCAGTGTGTATGGGTTAATCAATTATAGTATGTCTTGATGAAAATAGAAGTTTACTAAGATAAATACGTTTATTGACTCGCCTCAGGGTTGCAAGGCGTTTTGTAGGGACGTTCCCAACCCTTTATTCCATTCTCATCCAATACTACCCTTTCTCCTCTCACTTAACCCTTTGGACCAACGGCTTAACGTCTCTTTCCGAAAGACGGAGCCCAGTTTGCTCCGCACAAGAGCCTATCTTGCACGGAGGGCGCAGTTTTTCGGAAAAAACTTTCCATCTCACATGGCTCTAGTAGACTCGAACCTGGTTCCTCAGATTACGAGTCTTAGATAGAAGTTTACTATTTATAGAAAATAGAAATTAATATATAGCAGTAGTAGTAGCAGATAAAAATGGAGAATTGAATTCTTTTATTAGAAATAATGAAATTAGAAATTGTACGAGCTGATTTCATATATGTTGTTTGAAAAGAAATGTTTGGCGCGCGCAAGACGCTAGCAAAAGTGTAGATCATTTTCTTTTTTAAAGACTTTATCGACTTTCTGCGAGTGTTTGCATATTAATGGTCGTTACTTACCGTCGGATATGCTCGTGAAATATGGGCGTTGGGTAGGCCATAATTGCGAAGAATAATCGCGACTTAAAGAGACACTTTCTCTTTTTGTTGTTCGTGCGAGTGATGAGAAGCGCCACTCTGTCTTATTCTGTCTCGCCGTTAATTGACTCAAGGTTATCCTTTTGCATGCACACATACATATGTCACGCGTGTATGCAGCGTGCCCCTCCGCTCGATGCAAAGTCGGTTGCTGACTGTCGCCGTTTTCGTGACATCCGCTTTACGACACTGAAGGAGAATCACTGACAAAGTCGCTTTTTACAATTGCATTTAACTATTCTTTACTCTGCAACAGTCGCGAGTGATCGGTTCTTGTGATAACATTTCCAAAATTTGAGATTTTCCATCGAGGAAAGCGACGTTTGTGAATCTTCATGCGAGCTTAAAGCTGTCGACTCGCCAATTCATTAGTGTGATTAATGTTAATTTAGGCCTTGGGACATTGTTTTAATCACGCAACTTAAGTCACAGAATACCACCCCATATTAAAATATGTAAGCCATATTAAATATAATAGCAGTTCGAAATGGAATGTAGATGCTGAATTCAAATTGAATGTAAAGTTTTGATTGTATCTTAATATTTCAAAGCATAATAAAGAATCAGTTTTGCATGGGAAATAGTTTATTAATAATGTAAAATTTCCGGTGAGCTAGAATATGAGAAAGACTTTGGGATAGAATCTACCCCCCCTCCCTCCACTTGTCAGCCACTTGTTATGAGTTAGGATCTCACACGTATCAAATTTTCTTCGCTCACGGATATCTAGCGTTAACTTATCCAGACAGCTTGTCTAAAATATGTGATAAATCTGAGATTTATTTTCTTTAGTTAAAATATTTAGATACTAATTTTGATTTATGTTTGATCAGAAACTCCATTCTCAGTTATGAAATTTCAGAGATATATAGATAATCATGTTATTCGTTCGATTATTTATCAAGAGTGTTTTAAATAATTATATTTCTATATAATTTAATCTTATACCGCAGATCACTTTTTGGACATATATAATAAGTGACAGTTTTATCAAAAGATTAATATATCACTTTTTAGCAAGCGCATTAATGTAGACAATATATATTTAACGTTTTAATATAATTATTAGTTTTACTTTACTTATATAGTCGTGAATTGGAGCAGGGATTATCTATAAAACAGAAAGTATCTCGTTTTACTCAGCTATATACGTAAGATCGTAAATCTGATTAGGTCCGCGCGCGGATTGACACTCGGTAGTAGATAAAGGGAATGAAAGTATAAAGCTTCACTTTACTAGACGTCAGACAATCGGATCTATAGGAAGCTTTCGGCATTAAAAACACGGGGGATACTCCGTGGACATATATACACGCTTTCTCTCTGTCTCTCGTGTGCACTATCGATTCACCTCGCGGCCTTGTGCTTAATTGAATTAGTATCGGGCTAAAAAAGGGTGACCTTGAGTCAATTAACGGCGAGACAGAATAAGACGGAGTGGCGCTTCTCACCATTCGCACGAACAACAAAAAGAGAAAGTTCTTCTTTAAGTCGCGATTATTCTTCGCAATTATGGCCCACCCAACGCCCATATTTCACGAGCATATCCGGTGGTAAGTAACGGCCATTAATATATGCAAACACTCGCAGAAAGTCGATAAAGTCTTTAAAAAAGAAAATAATTTACACTTTTGCTTATATAGTGTCTTGCGCGCGCCAAACATTTCTTTTCAAACAACACATCCAGCTCGTAAAATTTCTAACTTTATCATTTCTGATAAAAAAATTTGTGATAAAATTTCGGTAATTTTATCACAAAAACCGATCACTCGCGACTGTTGCAGAGTAAAGAACGGTTAAATGCAATTGTAAAAAGCGACTTTGTCAGCGCGTCTTCTTCAGTGTCGCAAAGCGAACGCTGAAAACGACGACAGTCAGCAACCGACTTTGCGTCGGACGGAGGGACACGTTGCATACACGCGTGACATATGTATGTACGTGTGTATGCAAATCCACATTGAGGCAAGGGAGGTAGCGTCCTTTGATCAGCAGAACGTGAAGCATTGCTCCGAATACTCGGCAGTAACGACGATCAAAGGTCAGAGTTCGTCTCGCGAACGACATCCGAGCGGCGTAAAGCTTGCGATTTGATCCCAATTTTAAAGTCTGTTTTGACTCAACAATCTTCCGAAACATAGATGGTAAAACGTTATTATTGGTTTTCTTCAATACGCTGTTAAATTCAGAATAAAATGACTCAAGAATCTATTTGTAAAATTCGCTTTTTGAGACTAAATCTTGTAAGGCACTTAGAAGATTCATGGAAATCGCAGAAAACAACTGTTTTGCTTTGCGAAATCGTCTTACGTTGATAGCAGTCGATTACGTTGTTTAGCAGTCCTGCAAGGGAAACCTTGTAAAATTAAATATATTTATGTCATTATTATTCTGTTTTTGCACAATGTACACGAATCGAGAAAGGGAATGAATTAATATGTTAGGTAAAAAATTATTGAAAAATATAAGTATAATATAATTTATTTTGTATCTATTTTATATCATTTATATCTATATTTAGTTTATTACTATGTAATATAATATAAAATACTAGCTTAAACTACCCGGCTCGTTGCTCGAGCTTTGATGTCAAGGGGATAAAATCTGTAGGGTTATCCGTGGTAGCCTATATTTTCCAGAGAGGTCTAGAGAGTAATGATGCAAAATTTGATCTAAATCGGTCAAAGGGCTTAGGGGTTAACAGGCACATACAGACAGACATTCTACTTTATATATAAAGATACTTTTAATAAATTAGGTTACACACACAGGAAAATAACAGAAATAAGTTCCTAATTGGGGAACCAATTTTCACAATTGCGTGGACTTCTTTTCTTCGTGTAAGAGATTCAGTTACTTGCTTGAAACATAGCTAGTGACTATGAACAATCCGACGGAGTCTTTCGAGTTTCGAATATATCAATATCACAGTCTGCATCTGCATCGATTCGTACTTGACCGAGAATTCCTGTGGCAAAATACGATGGGATTAAATAAAAATAGGAACCGCAAACCGCGCAGCATTGAAATGCGATAGAGTACAAAACCATCAAAAACGGGTTTGTTTACATCCCGTCATCAAAGACACGAGAAGCGAGGAATTCCAATTTCTATCTTTGATTCTTCTGTCCGTCATGATTACTGTGACGTATTTGGAATCGAGTGACATTGGAAACTTTCTCTCTATCGAACGGCTACAAATTGTTGCTCTGATAAAATCGAAGTAAACTAAAGCGTACAGAGATCCTTTAGGTACATCTCCAAGAATTTGAGAACGTCCACGTTATCTCGTGATAAGACAAATGAGAGCATTCTGAGACACGAGTTAACACGTGACCTTAATAAAATTATCGCGATTATTTTATCTCATGACAATCGTGAAAATACTGCCAAAATTGAGTCGCATGAATCTTTGTTTGTTAGGAATGCAAATCTTAAACAAGAATTGATATTTTTATTATACACATATCTTTTTTAAATAATAATTGTCTTCTCGGGAGAAAGGGAAATACATACCTTGCAAATAAATGAAATGGAGTAAGTCGGGATTTAACAAATTAGCAAATAAGTTGTGACTTAAATATAAAATTTTATTACACATTTTTGGAACTGTACATTTATAAATTTGATGTGCCATAAGAATGTAGAAAGAAATTGCACATATTGCAAGTGATCGATACCATCGATAAGCGATTGATATCCCAAAGATGCATTCACTCTATGCACTCTATCCACCCGCGATTAAGCAAATCGGATACTACGAATACGGATTGACGTAAACCGTTTTGCGGCGCACCCCTCCATGATTTACGCGTCCGTCTGACCATTGACACGCCTATATGTATGTAATCATATGATTGATCTGTTGAGCGGCACATGATGAAATTTATGCGTCGGTCTCCTCCACTTGAAATCACACGATACGGGAATCGGTATGCGGGACAGAGGATATGCGTGATTCGAACAGCCAATCAGCGTTGAATAGAAAAATGCGGAAGAGCGCTGATTGGCTGTTCGAATCACGCATCCTCTGTCCCGCATGCTGATTCCCGTATCGTGTGATTTCACCCTTTTACGGTTCGTTCTGTAAACATGCGTCGGTTTACATACAGACGAGTTAATGCGATCATCGGGGCATTTTTAGCGAAAAATACTTCGCGTTTCACCGTGGCCGAGTTAAAGGGGAGGATCATCACAGTTACGCATCATTGAGTTCTGCAGTGGACGCTTTATCTCTTTTGCCCGCGGACTATACGAAGAGGAATTTTTAGATATTTCTGTAAGTCATTTATGCGGATTTGCTCTCTTTCTCTCTCTCTCTCTCTGTCTCTCATTTATATATAAATGCTTCAGAAACGAGTAATTAAAGCAATTAAAATAATATGAAGTAATTAAATTGAATCTGTTGAGGGGCGAGATGATTGAGTTAGGATCCTCAACTGAAACTGTTTTTTGAGAGAGAAAGAAAAAGATAAATTCCACTTTCAAATGAATTCGGAGTCTCTAAAAGTGTGTCGAGATCGATCTTGTTGGCTTCACGAATCCGAGTTTTGCGAAAATTGAAGTGACCGCGGTTTACAAGCGTTTCCTTGCCAGGATAAGTGACCGCCCATGTGTGCACGTCCAGCGGCTATCGGCGGTCCTGTTGACACACAATTTCTCGATTGACGCGCGTTGCAGCGTCAGATCGGATCCTGCGGCGTCAACCTCGGTGCGGTCATGCATCGGGAAATTACGTCGACATAGCGTCGGCGCGCTCAAGCGGGCGGTTGCGCTTCCGCATGAAATTCACGCTTCGCTCGTTCGTAATTGCCGATTATTTAAATTTCGTTGGATCTCCGACTCTGTCTCCCGGTACTTTCGATCTGACTTTCCAAAGATAATCCGCAGCTGTCCTCGATAATTTCGGAGAACTCGCGAGATGTAACTCTAAGTTAATCCTAAGAGCTACAATTTGAGCTAAAGGTACCAAGTTGTTAGGTTTCGGAATAAAAGTTTTAATCTCTATTTATTTAATCTAAATTTTTTAAAAATTAGGAGAACAAAAATTGGAATTATACTAAAAGAAGTATATTATAAAGAACAATTTCGAGAAAGAAAGATTCTTAATAAGGCTGTTAGCGCTAAAATTCCTTTTTACCAAAAACGGAGAATTTAATTGCTGTCATGAGAATTTAACGTTAAACGTCTACGAAGCGGGTTTAACTCAATTCGTCGACTTTGTGATTTACGAGCAGCCAAAGCCAAGGCGAGATAAGTGACGCATAAAGATAGTCGCAAACTCTGCCGATCGTTAACTATGTTATTGTTTACACAGTTTTATCACTCATTTATTATCATTTCGTTCGTTGCGCCAAGATTAAAGATCGTCGATCTATGCATAGTAAGTTCTTTAGCTTTTAATGGTCATACATAGATTAAAAAAACAGCACATCATAACGTAACTCCGTTATTGGATTATTTATGGGCGTCAATAATAGATGCCTGTAAAATGGATGATGTAAAACACTCTTTTTGCAAAACGTAAGATTAAGAAATAATAGAAACACGACAAAAATATTTTGCTAATGTTATTCTGTTACATTATTGCTAATGATTATTGATATAAAATTATAAATTGACCATGATTAATGGACGTGTTATACAATCGACTTGAAGATGCAATTTCTCGTATAGTATAATGCATAAATCTTATCATGGTCGGTACATCTTACCCCGAAGTGTACACAACGTTGAAACACGCAATGTCGCACGTACGAGCGAATGCACACGTGCCACCGGAACGTAAATCGATGACCAATAATCGCCAGCCGCCGCCCACTCGATAAAATACTATATCGTGCGGTAATTGCCATAAGTTTGAAATATGAAATTCAATTCGGCTGCCGCCGTCGCCGTCTCCGCACCGAAATCCACCCACGCCTATTTAACTTTATTTACGAACGTCGGGAAATAGAATTTATGAAATCGAAACGTAGATAGACGCGCTCGTAATTCCGGGTTCGTGCCGACCGTGTTGAATGAAATTTTCCGCCTGAGAAATGGAATTTATAAAAAAATTCGAGAAAAATTGAGATGTCCGTACATTTTATTTTCATAAAACTATATATATCTCCGATTCTGAATTTATGAATGTTCTTCGTTCTTCGAATTTCTGATCTCTTGATTTTAAATCGAATTTTTAGACGCGTGGGTATTTCCTCATTTTTCAAGTCGCTAAATATAAATCACAAATTATACTTACGGTTACTGCAATTTATTTTAACTTTTAAATTTTGTGGAAGATGATAATTCTACTTTATTGGGACTCGCGGAAGAGAGTGGAATAAATTGGTGAAAGGTGAATCGCTCTCTTGGAATATTTAACGAACACAATTACGTCGATTGCGAGTTTCGAGAGGACATCTCTTGAAGAAAAATTACGAAAGATAACGTATCGCTCTTAATTAACGTCACTAATGCATTAGTCTGATTTTCCAGATCCTCGTTTAGGTCATTGAAGTGTATCTAGTGAGATCCGAACGGATCTTGCGCATTGACGCGTGCATAATTACATGCTAGTTCAATTGCAAATAACGGATGGCTATTAAACCTCACCAGGGGCCACGATTAGTATTTTTACAGAGAAAACAATTTGTACGAGAATTTTGCACAGAAGAATTTTCTGTTTGAAATGCCATACTGTCATACATAGATATCATCAATAAAAATCCGAATGCGTCGCCAACGCAGAATCGTTTGCAAAAATGCTCCTTTTGTGCTGAATGCGTTCGAATAGCGTTCCGTATGGCGGAAAAGAGATAAAGCTGTTACGATACTTTTACGGAAATACGATAACATCTATACGGTGTATTTTCTGAGATAAAAGACGCGCGTTTTCGTGTATTGCTTTATCACGGAGAAGGGCTATCTCGCTCTGGCGACGTAAACCGATCTGTCTTCACCAGACACCGTCGTCTAGTGTTATCGTCGGTGCATCCAAGCCGTTAATTTTTGCTAGGTTATACAAAAGGCAAATTGCAGTTTCGACTTTCGTGAGGCGACGCATTATTCCAGGCTCAATTACAAAGCTATAATGAAACAACCTTTATATTAGAGAAGTTACATTAGGGAGATATAGACTTGTGCTTTTATAAAGTACTCAACTGATGAAATGGTAATGTTAATGATAGTGATTAATTGATGATGGTGTAAGTGAATCTTCAGTTATTTAAAAGTTTATAGTAGAAACAAATATTACATATATAAGTTTGAAGCGTTTTCGAAGAAGAGAAAATTTGATATTTGAAAGATCGATACTATTTGACATTCAAAAGGCAACGCGATACACAAATCACAGACGGATAGAGACTTGTAATAGAAAACGCGGTTTTGCATAATGCAATCAAGAGAACAGCTTCGAAAGCGAGGATCATTTTGTATCGAAGTATATCATCAGCTTTGGTGGGCGATTGAAGTTCGATTCTCGTTAATTCTCCTCACGAGATTGTCCCAAATTTTCTAGCGTTTGGCAAATGGCGCGCGTGCAAGCACAAAGAGGAGTTTGTATTTTCCAAGCACGACGCTCGCGTCCCGCTCCAGTTCCTTACGCGGCTTTCTTGCACAGCTATATCGCCTCTGTCGCGACAACGAGCTGCTCCACTTTTGCGACCATTAAATTTCGCCATTTTCCACGTTTCTACCGTTGTATTTATTAACCTGTTTGTTGCTAAATTTCAGAATTTAAATATTTGTGAGAGACCTTTCATTAATTTTCTATCTTAAATCTATATATGTTGAAAAATCTTAGCATTGTTAAAGATGGTAGTCCCGATATTGGAACATCTGGAAATCATAATTTTTAAATTAATTTTTTAAATATTTTTCAGAAATACAGAGTGATTATAGGATTCTTGTGTAGTTTTAAACTTTCATAACTTTTGTTCTCACAAAATCAATCTGTAAAAACATTTGAATTACAATTTAATGAAATTTTTCGTTTAAAAGTGATCAACTTATTTTACTGTAATTTAGCAAAAAGTTTAGCAAAAAGAGGGAAGATGTTACAGATTAATTTTAAAAAGAACCGAATAAATTACGAAAGTTTAAAACTGTATAAAAACTTTATAATCACTTTGCATAAGAATTACCTGTTAAAGACGAACTATTGATTTATTTATTTTAATTTAGAGAAATTTTATAATATTAAGATTCGAATATTAAATGTTAAGATTACGATAACTATAGAATATGATGAAACAAGCGGAATAAGATACGGAAGATCGAGTCTCGAATAAGGCAGGAGATGCACGCAAGATCTTTTACGAACCTCTTATAAATTTTTGCTGCAAAAGAAATTTTATTAGAGCAATTTGCGAAGCCTATAAATCATCGTAATAGGACGTCAACCGAGCAACCTGATATTGACAATCACTGGAAGGTTTATGGTCTTACGGTCGTCATTTGTCCGCGCATTCTGCAGGTTACAGCCCCATCAATGAAATATTACGATTATCATTACTCGGTCTAGGGAGACCAGCTCGCTTATGACCGAGTCATGAAGCATTACGGATAATTCTTACTCTGTTTGCCTCCGATTATCGTGATCGATTCTTCGATCGGGAATAATACCGGACGCTTTGTTCGCCAATTAGCTTCACGCCCATGCTACACGTGAATCTATATGTGTCTACGTACGAGCGGGACGCATAGAGGCGTGCAAATAACCCTCGATCATAATTATTCGAACGTGTTCGGGACAGGTACGAGAGAGTAAATCTAGAAATTATACCGAATAATCGCGGAATATTTGGCGCAGTCAACACAGATCTGTGTGGCCGTATTGTACAGATAACGGCAATATTCATTATTTAATTTTAATGGGTGCTTTTATTTCTACAATTTTAATAGACTTTGATATATAGTTTTAAAGGTATAAAAAAAATTGAATAAAATTTTATACGGCGACTTGTTCTTTATTGAGGATCTGTTTCTCTGTATTAGAGACGTTGAAGCTTTTACGTAGGGGAACATCCTATGTAAGAGATCGCCAGGAAATATTCCCCAAAGAGAACTCCATTTTACGTGACAGCGATATCATATCTCTTTACATTTTTCGCTCGTGGCGTTGCAGTATCCGTCAAAGAAATGCAGTTCGATCGGGGACACGTGTATTTATTTGCGATATATTTCTCCTTATCGCGTTTGCCCACAGAAAGATGACATTTCTCTTGTTTCCTTCTCTCTTTTCGCCTCTCTTCTTTCGCCTTTCCTCTCTTTCTCTCTATCTATCTCCCTTTTCTCTTGCTCGTTCACTCTGTCCTTTTGCTTTGACCGTCGTAGCAGAAAATCCTTTAACGTAGAAGTACCATAACCGAACTTCTTTTTTTATTAAACGAATGGACTTTTTTTCATACAGACTACTCGTAGTAATTAAAGATTAATGCAGCCACGCGTCACACGAACTCCGCGCCAAGTCTCTTTTGCCGGTAAAAAAAATCATGTTTTATTCTCGTACAAATGGAAAAGCCTTTAAATAGATTAAAAAACGGCAAAAGCGGAAATAACGCGATTTGAAGTATTACATATGTATAATTATTATATCGCGGAGCCGATGTTAATTTCTTTCTCTCTTCTTTTTGTTACGGATCGCAACGTGAACGTCGCGTTATTGCGAGCATAAACATATTCGCGTAAAGACGCTTCTTTTTTAGTATTAGCTTGAACTGAAATATTGAGATTCGATTACGGTCTATATTGGATAACGATATTGAGCTCTTAACATATCGCGCGATATTAATATCGACATTTGAATAACTAGGTGCCTAAGCCGCACACTACCCAATATTCCGTTTAAATAATGAAGATGTGAGTCTAATTCCTGTCCACTCAAATACTCGAAATATCGGAAAGGAAGGAAAATAAAGGAGACGTTAACGATATTGGTGGAAAAGTGAAACATTACGGATCATTCTTAGACATTCGGCTGCTCATTTCTCTTTTGAAGCTCATCCGCGATGCGCCGCGCTTTATAAAGAGGCGAAAACGGATCGCGCGCGGCATTCCGTGCGCGTCGAAATTTACCTCTCGATCACGTCCGCTCTCACGGGAGCGGATTCCGATCGAAATCGTTGGGCCACGGCGAGATTTCGACGGAGTTATCTCGAGAATCGTCATAGGCGCGGAATTTACGAACAAAATTCGGTCTCGGACAATGTTACAAGACAGCAACAAAAGACAGAGATGCTGCGGGAAGGGAGAAATCCGACGCGAGGGATCGAGATAAAAAGATCAACATAATGTAACTAAGTTAATAGACAACAGCCAAGAAGCATCCCACAAGAATTGAGACACACGGCTCTCAGCCTTTTCCCTCGGATATGCTTCAGCCTTCTGTATTATTTTACTTATCTGCGCCTTCCTTTTTCTTTCTCTCTCTCGACTATCTTCGACTATATTTACTTCTTCCAACTTCCGACACGTACACAGAGAAGCCTTGGCATTGCATCGCACGCGAAACCATCGACCTACTTCGCGTAGTCCTATTGCTCGTCGTCTTCCTGCCATTTCTACATTTTTCCGTTACGTTACACCGCCGATAAAACCAGCGGAAATCGTGCGAGATAAAGTGCGGTGATTCAGAGCATGGATGGGACAATATTTCTAATGGTGAAATTTATTCGCCGATAAACCCACCGCTAAACATTAAAAGATGAATATTCATGTTAATGGACGTTAATAAACAGATATTCAATTATCTTCTTTTCGTCAATTTTCACCAGTAATATATCCGCTTAATTATTAGATTTTGTGACGATCAAAAATAATTGAAGATCATGCAACTTTATTGGTGAAAACTAATATCGTTCTATTTAACCGAAGATTTCAATTACTTTGCCCTTATAGGGCAAGATGGTGCATTTTCGATATAGGTGAGATTATAGTCATGCATAACTTGATTTTCCAGCCATTAGGCGCGTACGTATACCCGCGCTATAAATATTTCTAAATATATATTTCCGATGTCACGGTGTAATTATAAAAGATATCGAACGTCAGTTCCCACAGATTTAGCACTTAATACTTAATTCACGGAACGAGCGGGCGATCTGGGGAAACTACCGACTATATAAGTGCGACTATAAATGCTTCGGCCAAGAGCTATTGCTTTGTTTACGTCCATCGCGTAACGTCTATCGCGTAATGTCCATCGCGTAACGTATTTTACTGGCGGCGTTATTCGTCCGTTTCGCAAGTAGATTAAGAGCGAAATTTGCGGCTCTGATATGTCACGCTGAAGCTCTTCAAGTAGACGGGGTAAGAGGGACCTTCTCTCATGACTACCAAGTGAAGAGGAGCACGCCCGCCTCCTCGTCGATGCAACGTAAGAATGGTTGCATAATCCGCTTCGCTGTCCTCTCATTCTTCCTCTCGCGCGCTCTCCCAACTTCATCCTTTCCAGATTTCCTCATTAACAATTGCTTACCTAAATGTTGTAATTTTCCTAAATTACAAAACTTTACGAAGGCACAATATTTATTTATACATTTTTATCAGAGGTTTCATATATTATTTCGCTAATTTGTATCATTTGATAAAGCTCTGAAAATAAGTATATTGCTGTTGCTCGAATTTATTTGTATCTCAAAAATGTCATTTCGCGAATCTTTTTAAAGAGACTTAAAATAGAATTGACTTCTCCGGGAAACAATTAATCAAAGAATTCTGTATTCGAGTAATGCGATTTCTCCGTGCTGGATATCTCTCCGCTGGAATGAACATCTCGATGGAAATACCAAGAGAGAGGGTCGAGATTCGCTGAGAGAGACGAATGGGCCGAGAGGCTGGAGCTCTCCTCACGAGACCGACTCTGAATTCGCGTTGATAAAAATTCTGTCAGGTCGATTAACGATCGTACGTGCCAGTTGGAACGTTGCCATTTGTATCGCGGGATCCTACATTGGGAGTTAGCCCTTTAACGGTGTCGTAGCGTCGTTAGATCCTCGCCAGTCCTCGGCTTTCTTCTCGCGTATGAAATACGTGGGAAAGAAGCGAATGCGGAAAAATAAAGGACGTCTGAGTAACGCAAGGGAAATCATACGTGAAATACAATTTGCTTTTCAAAGATTGAAAACCCTTTAAATACTGAATTCTAAGCATAGATATGAATTAGAGTAATGTGTAATTATGAGTTTATGAAAATTTTTGTATCGTTGATTTTTCTATATTTAATCCTTAAGTGCACAGCTTTTGCGTATGTGCAAAGCGATTTTTCGATGCTCCGTGAACTCTCCCTTATGAAATTCGAATTGAAAACGCGCGGCTTTGCACATCTGTAAAGGGCTTTCTCTGACCCTTCTTTCCTTTCTGGATGGGAAAGCCCAGAAGGGGAAAAATACTCAGAAAAATTTATTTAAGGATTAAATAACTTATTAAATTTTATCATTAAGTTCAAGTTGTATCGCTTCTGCGATGCATTTGCCGGAACGCGACAAAAATTATTGTTGCGATCGAATCCATTTATATTTTCGCGAGCATATAACGGCTTGATAATAATTAATACTTAACGATCATAAAAATAGCCCTAGTGTCATATTGACCATCCAGCAGGCAGTTGTAAATGTTATGACTCTCTCCAAGTACTTTGAGAGGGTTTAAGTACTCATATATGACCCTCTCATTAGTTCAATTGTCACTGCAGATTTCCGCGTAATGATACACATATATATATATCACAGAAGCGTTTATTAATTATGTAATATTTAACAAGTAGCAGCGTATGGAAACATATTTAACATTACGAAAACATATTTATCGATGCGTTTATTAATTATGTAATATTTAACAAGTAGCAGCGTATGGAAACATATTTAATATTACGAAAACATATTTATCGATATATATTCTTCAAATTATTCGCAAAACATGAGAATAAACGAGGAAAATTAGGATTGAACAAAAATATAGAAAATTATGAAGACGGTTCTTAATTATTAGATCGATGATTAAATTCTTTCCCTATATACAAATTCCCTTTCGCAAAAAGACTCTAAGTTTCTTGAAAACATGCTTAATATGCCATTAACAATGGAGTCTTCAAGGTATATTTTTCCCGGTAGTTAATACACAATTCCTCTCTTAAAGAACTTCCGAACCCAGACAAAACAGTGAATAATTAATTACCCGTTCTTTTCTTGCTTTCAGGCGATGGAGGCGGCGCAGGCGGAGATGGCGATCCTATTGTCAGCAGTACCAATTCCGAGAAGAAGTCAGGATATGAGACTAATCTGTATCTCTACAGTGTAAGTACAATAAAAGTCTGACGAATCACATCCTATAAGTTATATTTTTAAACGCACTTATTTTATATTAAAAAAGTCAACGCATATGTTTGTGGAAAAGAGAGAATTTCTTACTTTATCGAAAAAGGAATGAGAATGCATAATCTGATTCATTAACTTTTAATGTCTATGTCGTCTTCATTAATCATTTGCTTATCCGCTAGATTCTTCGAAGGGATTATCTACTTCGATGCAAATAATAAAGTCACTCTATAATAACTATTATCATACTGTATAATTATAAAATACGTGATTTACAAGCAGAACTTATCTTGTTAAAAATTATTTGTCATAAAGTTAGGAAGATTAATCTTTTTTTTTTCATTATAAAATTATAAAATTATATTTTTATACGAAAGCTTCAGCTATCGATTGCAGTTTCTTCAATAATGTCTTGCATTTTGAAGCTCTAAGGAAACAGGACGGAATTTTGACCGCTAAGAATCCTTTCTGAATTGCTGTTCTTTCATATAACGAAAGTTAAGCCGCTCACTCGGGCTAAGTCTCTCCTCCCTTACTCTCTTGTCATTGTCCCTCCTTGCAGTTTTAACGAAGGTCTCTACTACTTTTCTAACTATAAGAAAGCGGCCGAATCTTCCGCGTGGCCCAGTTTCCTTATCTTTCTGATTTCGTTTAAAACTGCGAGCCATTATCGAACTATGAATCTCGCGCGAAGCGAGTATTGTGTCCTATTCTTCCGTCGAATCCGATAATTCGTTCCATGGCGACTTTAACCCTCTCGACACTCTCGTATTTCTCGTTCGACTCGATCGAACAGCAATTGAAGATAAACCTGAGAGGCGTACAAGTAATAGCGGTAAATTTTTATTGCGCGCGTAAATTTTGTCGAAATAATTCTAGAGAAAAAGAATTATAATATTACCAATAAAAAAGTGCGATAAATATAGAGCAAATGCAATTTCAAAGGGCAGTTTAGACACTTATATTTAAATAGCAATTATATTATTAGCGGATATGCGAAGATAAAAGAAGAAATTGAAAAAGTGCGTCACGTATATATTCTTTTAAAAGGAAAAAAGTGGATTAGAGATAAAAGAAATGCGTTGTAATTTCTTGAAGAATATCGCCGTGTGTTAAAGGATCTTGTTAGCTTGCGTTCTCCAATTTTTATTACATTTGACATAAAGAGATCTGTTTCTCTGTGTGATGTGCAAGCGGATGCCCGATGTGAAAAGTAGTCGTCGCGAAATTAGATCGACAACGTGTAATATCGTCGCAACGAGATTGCAGCACGAACTTACATGACAAAGGACTAACAATTTCCATAAAAGCGTCCCGGCGGACGGAGTTACGCGACACTTTCCCGCAAAAGTTTGTCAATAAAATTGCAAATGAGGTTGTGACGTCCCTTTCGGCATAATAACGAATCTTATACGGAAAATTATGGGATTATAACGGGCGAGGGTCGCGCCGAAGGAATAAGCATGCGAGTGATACGAGTCGATTACTGGTCGGACGAACCATTAATCTCGGGATTGTTTCGTATTCTGTACGACAGCGAAGTCTATACGCGACCAGATAAAAATAGAAAAAGTGTCTATATGTATATATAGCTGGATAAAAGTAAAAAAGTCTGTACGTGATCGTACAGAAGTAGCGAGAGTCTATACGCGATCGGACAGCAACTTGTAAAATATCAAATCTATATCCTTTAAATTTCGGAAAGTTTATTCGAACTGTCGATTTTAACGGAACGTAAATCGAAAATTTGCATTATAGTTCTAGCTGCAGCGAAATTCTTCTTGATCAAAAAACTTTGCGTTCTTTAAACCATTACAAGAGAAGAAATGTTCAGAGTGAAAAACGATATTTCACCTTCGAATCCCGTCGGACAGAGAAAAATCAAGATAAATCCTTGCAGGAGGAGATGGAGGACCGGCCGCGGATCTCGACGTTGCTCAACAGCTTGGCCAACTATAGCAACACCATCCCTGCGGCAACCGACCCGGACAAACCAGCTCCGGCCGCGGGGGGTGGAGCGCGAATGGGTACCCTCATAGGTGTCTACTTGCCGTGTATCCAGAACATCTTTGGCGTGATCCTCTTTATCCGGCTGACATGGGTAGTCGGTACGGCCGGCGCCATTCAGGGATTCTTCATCGTGCTTTGCTGCTGTTGCGTGGTGAGTATTCGTCTACCGAATATAACTACATGACCGAAATCTCAAGCATACATCGTGCGTAAAAATATGAAGATTTAAAAACGTACGATTCTAAGAATATACAAGTCCAAAAATATCTTTACAAACGTCTTTATCTTTAAAAATGAAATCTAGAAATGCGAGAAGAGACAATAAAGGGAACCAAGTGTCAATGGCAGATTTTTTAGTCTGAGAAATCGACTTTTCTTTAATCAAGATATCGAGTTAGTCTTTCAGTTTAAAACGACCGAAGATGGATAGTTTCTCGCGAATTAAACTTCGGGGAATGTAAACTGGTTGCAAACAGCTATTCTTTGTGCGCGCAGACGATGTTGACGGCGATCAGTATGAGTGCCATCGCTACCAACGGCGTAGTGCCGGCCGG
The DNA here is from genome assembly GCF_030848795.1 of Temnothorax nylanderi. Lineage (NCBI taxonomy): Eukaryota > Metazoa > Arthropoda > Insecta > Hymenoptera > Formicidae > Temnothorax > Temnothorax nylanderi. The sequence continues at coordinate 680,046 of NW_027249138.1, forward strand.
CGGTTCCTACTTTATGATCTCGAGAAGCTTAGGCCCGGAATTCGGCGGCGCAGTGGGTATGTTGTTTTACACTGGTACCACCTTGGCCGCCGCGATGTACATCATCGGTGCCGTCGAGATCGTCCTCGTAAGTATCGACTTGTTAACGATGTTACATTAATAAGAGCATCCCTAATCAATTGATCGCGATAATTGACTTATACTTCGAAATAGAAGTTAATGTATCGCAGTGTATCATAGCCGTTAAGATTAATAAATTAAGGATTATCACGCTGTGATTAATTATGCGACGCTTGCAAAGTATCTGATACGTAAAGGATACGATGTCAATTGTACGTGAAATATTACGGCAGATTTTAACATAATTCTGTAGAAATTTCTGTAATGGTTCAAAGGGACGTGCTTTTCTCTCTCTCTCTCTCTCTCTCATTGACTTTACGATATTTCTGCGTAGACTTACATGGCGCCGTCACTCAGCATATTCGGCGACTTTACGAAAGATGCCAACATTATGTACAACAACTTCCGAGTATACGGCACCCTCTTGCTGATGGTAATGGGCACGATTGTCTTTGTGGGCGTGAAGTTCGTTAACAAGTTCGCCACCGTCGCACTGGCCTGCGTCATTTTATCCATCATCGCTGTTTACGTGGGGCTCTTCGTAAACATTAACGGCAACGAGGCTCTGAAGTACTAAACTAATTTACGACACTAATTTTCGCATTATGTAGTCATTATATGAATACCGTTGCAATTAATGCTGCGACGATAAATGATTATAATTATCGCGAAAGATAAACGAAGAAACTGAAAGAAGATGGAATGCTTTAAAGAATCGAGATTTTGTATTTTAGATTGTGCATACTCGGCAGAAGGCTATTAAAGGACATCAACGTTTTAAACGATTGCAATAAAAATTACGGCGGTGCCTTGCATAATATTTACTGTAACGGTACGAGTTGCGATCAGTATTATCTCAAGAACAATCTTACTATTGTGAACGGTATCCGTGGCTTGGCGAGCGGCGTGTTTTTAGGTGAGATTATAATTATATCATTAAAGAAATAATACCAATGAACAGTATAACATAGAAATATGGAATACACTCTGTGTTTTCTGTGTAGAGAACATATGGGGCAGTTACCAAGAGGAGGGTCAGTTAATCACTTACGGACACGATCCGAAAGACATGGATGTCCTGTCGGGATCGAGCTTTAACCAGGTCCAAGTCGATCTCACCACGACCTTCACTATACTCGTCGGTATATTCTTCCCTTCTGTGACGGGTAAGCAAACAGACATTTTTAGCAACGTTATATTCATCTCTTCGTTATGATATCAATCTTATCAATACTTATTAATTTATGTTTTAAATAATTTTGCTATAGTTGTACTTTATTTTTATTTTATGTAATTTTATATGCATACTTATTTGAATACTATTTTTAATGAAGTATTTATTTCAATTGAATATAATAATAAGAAATTAACGACTGCTAATGTGCAGGTATTATGGCGGGCTCCAATCGATCCGGTGACTTGGCTGACGCTCAGAAATCCATTCCGATCGGCACGATCTGCGCGATCTTGACGACCTCCACCGTTTATCTATCCAGCGTCCTCTTGTTCGCCGGGACCGTTGACAATCTGCTGCTACGCGACAAATTCGGTCAGAGTATCGGCGGCAAGCTGGTGGTGGCGAATATGGCATGGCCGAATCAGTGGGTGATCCTGATCGGTTCGTTCCTATCCACTTTGGGAGCCGGCCTTCAATCTTTGACAGGAGCGCCGCGGCTGCTGCAGGCGATTGCCAAGGATGGTATCATTCCCTTCCTGACGCCATTTGCTACCAGCTCCAGTCGAGGCGAACCTACTCGTGCTTTGGTGCTCACTGTGTTGATCTGCCAGGGCGGTATCCTACTTGGCAACGTGGACTACCTGGCGCCGTTGCTGTCCATGTTCTTCCTTATGTGCTACGGCTTCGTTAACCTCGCCTGCGCGCTGCAGACCCTACTACGCACGCCAAACTGGCGGCCGCGCTTCAAATACTACCACTGGAGCCTGTCGTTCCTCGGCCTGGCTCTCTGCATCGCTATCATGTTTATGACCAGCTGGTACTACGCACTGCTGGCGATGGGTATGGCCGGCTGCATCTACAAGTATATCGAGTATCGCGGTGCCGAGAAGGAATGGGGCGACGGTATTAGTGGTCTGGCGCTGTCTGCTGCTAGATATTCGCTGCTCAGGCTCGAGGAGGGGCCACCGCACACGAAGAACTGGCGTCCGCAGATCCTGATCCTCGCCAAACTCACCGATGACTTGGTGCCTAAGTATCGCAAGCTCTTTGCTTTCACCAGTCAGCTCAAGGCCGGCAAGGGTCTCACCATTAGCGTCAGCTGCATCGCCGGTGACTTCACACAGAACTCCGGCGAAGCGTTGGCGGCCAAACAGAGCCTCAAAAAGACTGCGGCGGAAGAGAGGGTGAAGGGCTTCGTTGATGTTCTTGTTGCGAAGAATGTCGTCGAAGGACTGAGCTCGCTGATACAAAACACCGGGCTTGGCGGATTGAAACCGAATACAGTGATACTGGGTTGGCCGTACGGTTGGCGGCAGTCGGAAGAGGAAAGAACCTGGCGAGTCTTCCTGCAGACCGTAAGGAGTGTCGCGGCCGCGAAAATGGCACTGCTGGTTCCCAAAGGCATAAACTTCTTCCCGGACTCTAGCGAGAAGATAATCGGCAATATTGACGTCTGGTGGATCGTGCATGACGGCGGCCTATTGATGCTACTGCCGTTCCTATTGAAGCAACACCGCACCTGGAAGAACTGCAAGATGAGAATCTTCACGGTCGCGCAGATGGAGGATAACTCAATACAGATGAAGAAGGATCTAAAGAAGTTCCTGTACGACCTGAGGATTGAAGCGGAAGTCGAGATTGTCGAAATGGTAATTACATTTCACAATAATCTCAATATAAAGAAAGATTGAATTCTTTATTTCTTTAGAAAATTTCTGTTTTATTTCTTGAAAATGGATAAAGTGCGATAAAAATGTTTAACAAAGAAAATGCGCGTTTATTTCGATAAATTCATATTCCACGTTTTGGTTTTTTTTTTATAGACGAACACCGACATCTCCGCATACACGTATGAACGCACCTTGATTATGGAACAAAGAAACCAGATGCTACGCGAGCTACAGTTGAATAAAAAGCAATCACTAGGAGTGGTAAGTGTTGAATTTTAGATTAGGGGCGGGGGAAATTGATTACTGTAACATATACAGGCATATAATGCTATGTAACCACAAATGGTGACGGTGATACTGATCGGTGTGTGTATGTTTGTTGCGTGCTCCTCACGGATAAAGGTGCAGACATTGGTGGACTTCAACGAGGTACCTGCCGAGGAAAAATTACCTCTGATGGTTTGTCAGATTACCCTCGGAGTTCCATGTATGCCTTCCTCCCATCATTGCTCCATCATTGCACCGACGATTTTATTGTGTATTCCTCCCCCACGATATCACATAACAATCTCATTCCTATTTCCAATAATATTAAGGTGAAAGAAACTGCCGCGGATCGCAAGTTAATATTTTACAAGTAAATATTAAATACTTCTAAGATTACAACGGAACTTAATTTGAACTAAAAACGTTACATCAAATATTGAAGGCTCGTAAAAATGTATGATTTCTGAAATAAAATAGTAAAGGATATAACAATATTTTGTGAAAATAAATCATAAAAAGCTTGAATATTAACAATTCTCTGCTTGTGATTTGAATTTCTAACTTTCGAAATTTACGACCAATTTGAGAACAAAAATTTTAGATATTATATTACGTTATTAGCGACCATGTTGGTTTGTTTCTTCCTGTCCATCATGATCTCAGGAACTCCCCGCGTCTCTCAGTTTCGGCTTAATTGGCACGATCGCTTACATAGATAGCATTGATTTGATGATCATAGTGCTTTGATGCTAGATTATTAGTTACCTTTCGACTGACTGTCTCCTGCTGTATAGGATAAAGCTTGCTTATTCGCTCAATCGCTTTATACATGATACAGGTGCAGGCGATTGTAGATCACCATCACAACGTGGATGCCAAAGTGCCGACGAAGGTGAGATTCCAGGAGCCGGGTAATCAGAGTACAAACGTGACCGACGATACAAAGCTGATGCAGGAAACCGATCAATCAAATAATAAGGAACCGGATCCTGCCGAGGAGGTAAATGAGAAGGACGAGGCTAAAGAGAACAATGCCGAAGAGACAAAGCTGATCGGTGGCTCGCCCAAGGCGGAGAATAGAGAGAATACGGAGAAGGAGGCGAATGAAGCGAAGGAGGCGAAGGAAGCGGAGGCAAAAGAAAACGACGCGGAGGAAAACAAAAGCCAAAGTCCGAAGAGACCCACGATTACACCGTAAGTACATTTTTGTATTTGGATTACACTAGTTACAGTTATCTTTCTTGATTTCGACATTGGTCGTTTATTTTTTTAACAAACAATTCTATAACAGCGACGAGGGTGACGTGAGGCGTATGCATACTTCGTTGAAACTGAACGAGGTAATCCGTAAAATGAGTAGCGAGGCTCAGCTAGTTATTCTTAATCTTCCTGGACCGCCACGGGACACGAAGATGGAGCGTGAATCTAACTGTATCCTTTCGATCACTGTAAATACTACGCTGTCAAAAAAAAAACTGGTTCTTATTACAAAGATACGAATTGTTAGCTATAATCTGATATATGAAAAAAAAATAAAAGAGACCGTTAAACTTCCTTAACCCTCGAAAACTAGATATGGAATTCCTCGAGGTGCTCACTGAAGGCTTGGAAAGAGTATTGATGGTGCGGGGTAGCGGACGGGAGGTGATCACCATCTACTCGTGAACTGAAGCGACGGGAATTGATGCCGTTGCCTTGCGGAAGCAGAGCTCTAGTTTACTTCTCAGTGACCTAAACGACACTACTCTAAGGAATATACTGCTCTTGTGCCATTGTCTACGCAGCCACTTGCGTCGCGCGCTCTGAAACTTGTTAAGGAAAAGAGGATGATGATGACGACAACGACGATCGGACACGGAAGACGAAGTTTCAGCTGAAGCCGACTTATTATGTGGACCGCGACGTGACCGATCGTCGTCTGAACGATGAAGCCAAAAGCGAGGATGCCAAAGGTTTTCTTTAAATGAATTTCTGAATGTAGAACGTGCGGGTTTATGTGTCAGATATGTACGCGTCAGGGGGTCACATACGGCAGCGCGGGCTGCTCAGATTCAGATTCGACAGCCTGTTAAGCTCGGCCGAGCTCGCCGGACAAAGTACACCGTGCACCTCTCGGAAATTGCCGGTACAAAAAATTGTAGCTCAATGAGACCAGAGTTCCAAGTAAACGTCACTTCGATTCAATTTCTTGCAACTGATAGCTAAAAACGTCTAAAACGAAAGGGAGAGAGAGAGAGAGAGCAAAAGTAAGAATGGCAAAAAAAGGGGGGGGGGAAATCAAAATTTGGTCCGAGGCTAAGGTCGAAGCATCTACGAAACCACTGCCAGACTACTTTCTAAATGCTTCGCGTTTAACCAAAGACGCGAGAGGCTCATTTTTCTACATGCATTGTCGTTACTAGGAAAAGAATAAGAGTAGTAAGTACGTATATAATTTTATTGCTTGATATAGATGAATCTAGAGTAGCCTAGGATAGCGCCGACTTTTATTATGATTATATATATATGTGTATTTGATAATAGAAAACGACGACGACGACGAGTGTGTCGAATATTATTGCATTTCCTTCGGGGATTGACTCTGCTCTTTTTTCCAGTCTCGCGCGGGAATCTCTACGTACGTACACACACATACACACATAAGGCCTGTTCGTTTTAGCTGAACTTCTTGCACAGTTCATCTTTCCTCTTTTTCTTTTCACGTTGGAGAGAAAAAGCGAAAAGATGAACTGTGCAAGAAGTTCGGCTAAAACAAACAGGCCTATACACGCGCGCGTGCATAACATATGTACAGACACACATTCGTGCGCGTTTGTATCGTCTTTAAGGCCTACCGGTCCAAGATGCCACTACCACTTTTAATCGATAACACCAAGTGAAGTTGAATCGTGACGCGAGGAGTGCAACCCGTGCAACCCGAAAGACTCAATGCCAAAATGCGCGGCGATCCTTACCGAATCTCATCGAAGAGAAACAAAAAAAATATATATATATATAGCGCTAGCGTATGTAAAGTAATTCTAATCGTATTAAATGTCGTCGTGTGCATGTCACGTTTCGCGCGTAGCCCCGTTTCCGGCCGCGCTTCATTTAGATAGGCCTTCTCTAATATACCTAATTAATCAGCGAGCGCGAAATAATCACGCCGGTAGTCGCTTCTCTCAATTTCTTCGACATCGTCGACAAATCGACGCGTTTTTATTAAATTATCTCAACGAGACTGTGGTAATTAAATTACATTCTTTGCCGAGAAAGAGGAAAGAAAGATTAATCTGATCAAGATCATTTTCATCTCTAAAAACAGCCGGAACTGATGTTAATTTTTAGATTATCGATCTGACGCTAATTTTAGCGCCGACATAAAATCGAGAAATTAATTTTATTTAAATCGCTTTTATTCCTGAAACGATCAAACTTTATTTCAATTTTCTGACTATCAAAGCGACGCTAAAGTCTATTTAGTGTCGAATAATTCGTTTCTTTGAGCTTTCTTTGACGAGCAAAAATCTCGAAAAAACTGAGAAAGAGATGACTGCGAGACTAGCGTTCAATGTAATATTTATCGACTTAATACTACTTAATCAGTGTCCGTGAGTAAGTTATATTGTGCTAAGAATTATGCGGGATTACGCACCACAACTTGTCAAATTTCTGCAGTTGTTGCAACTAGCGAAACAATCGAAATGATGAAATATGTCGTTTGACCGTATATATAGGATGTGTCGAAACTATCGCGTCTTTTCTCGGTCACAGATATTAAAATCTGATTGTTCCCAAAATCAGAAAATTAAAATAGCTTTAACTCGCTAAATTTGGGCAAATTTAATTTTGAGGATTTATACAGATAACGATTTTCGTTTTCTAATTAACTTTTGGATTCTATCAAATATTTAATTACCTAATATATCACTGATAAAAGAATATTTGAAAATTAAAATATTGCAATACACAATCAATTGAATCTCATTGAATTTTCATTGAAAGTTTGACGTCATTTGAGAGGAAATAAAAGCGTGATAGTTTCAGGTGCATTCTTATATATGTACATATGTATGTACATTCACATTGTTCATTGTAAAGTACATGCACTGTCCTGCAATACCTGTAGCTAGAGAAAAAGAACAATCGTGAAGTCTTTGATTATACCATATGAAAGTGTACCGGATTAAAAAATGGGTGAGCGCGAACGCGATATCGCTGCTGACCCGCTAGTGTAGACAAAGAAGAATATTTACATTAATGGGGGAGAAGAGATTCCTATATATATATATCCCACGCGTTGAATTGTTTCACTTTCAAACTCGTAACACCGACGCGGATTTGAATCGCGTCGGATATCCTGAAGCGAGAAGAAGGAAAGAGGCGTCGTATCAACGTAGAGTATTTCACGATTTGATCCTCGACTTCGCGAAACAATCATCGGAAGCGTAGCGAAATGCTCGTTTCAACACCAGTTCGACGGATATATGCAAGCAATATATATTCACATCGATTGGATCACGACAGACGAGTATCGGAAACAGAGCTGGGTACATAGAGACTCTAAATGTGTAGGAAACATATATACATATACATTATTATCTGCCTCTCTCCCATATATATATATATATATGTATGTATATCTCTCTCTCGTCCACGATGTTTACGATATGTACTTCATAATTTTATTACGTTACTTATCGATTGCATATATTTTATGTGTACTTATCTTACTCGATAGGTATTGGCACTGCATAGTTTATACGAGACATGTTGACATTATGAGAAAGTTTATTGCGAATACAAGTCGGACTGTTTTCGGATAAATCGCTATACACATGTTGTACATAAACACGTAGATAAAAGATAAAAGAGAAGTAAAAAAAAACGATCGCGTGTTTATCGTAAAGGATTTAAAGAAGAATGTGAAGGTGGGAAAGAGGATAAATGATGAAGAAGGAAATGAGAGTGTCCTTTACACAGATCGAACAGTATTGCAGTATTCTGCTGCCGCTTTAATATTTTACTATGTCGTATTTACTTTAAATGCACAATGACCACATGGCACACAAACGTACGCGTACGTGTGATATCTATATATATAGAATGCATATACATATATTTGGCCGGTGAGAATGAAAACGGTGCGAGGCAAGGATTAGAGAAAACTCTGAGGTGGTCTGGCTGCTCCTTGATCCTTCGCTCTCCTTAGTTTAATAGTGAAATTCGATAGTATATAAAGACGACTAACACCGTTTTCATCCTATTCGGCTAATAGTGTGTGTTATCGCCATCGGCGGAGATGCGACCGGCGTCTGCGGTTTATGTTCACTTTGCGGAAACAGAATGGTACCTGGAACGCATTCGGGATACTCTATCTCCGTTACCAAGAGTAACTCCTTGTAATTGCATTTTGTAGATAGATCGCAAAAGACTGAACAAGCGAGCTGTGGCGAAAAACACAGTGAATCACCGATGCGACCCATTGTGAATAGATAAAGAAAAAATGCGCACAATACTTTGGCTATAAAGGAGTTCCCATTGCTGCAAAATAGAAGATAAGATAGCTATTTCAGGTGGTGAAATAAATGCGAGAGTCGAACCGCGATGCAACTGCTCGTCTTATCCGTTGATCGACAGAGAGTCTGAATGTTGTGGAGATGATTGTTCTGTTTCCGCGGCATATTTCAAGCAATGATATATAAAGCGCGAGAATATTCTTTTCTCTAGAGAATATGCGAAGTTTCATTCGCGAGACATTCTCGTCTTCGCGGAGTATCCTCGAAATATACCCAGAGTACTCTCCGAAGAATATCTTCTTCGGAGAGAACTCTGTTCGAATATTCCCGGGGCGCTTTTCTCGCGGTCTCGGAGAAAGTTTCTTTGAGAATTATTTTTGTCGCGAATCCTCGAACGTAAATTTCGGGCGACGGAAGTGCAACTCCGGCTGTTAATGAGTTGGCTTGGCATTTGTCGAGGTATAGTACGGCGTTTTGCGGCGCGTTCCATTTAAAATGGGGCCGCGCTCTGGATTTAAATCACCTCTAGGCTGTGAGATGCGAGTTAAGCAGCGGACAAACTTGCTCGAAACCTCAATCATATGTGTCAAATCAAGTATAAATCTACTTTTAACGTACATCGTATAACCGATTATAAAAAGAAAGAAAGAAAAAAGAAATCTTTTACCAAAGCTCCTGACGGGAGGTATACACACGACTTACTTCTCACTCAAGAGAAACTGCGACGATTTCTTTCTGCCCTTGGGACTCGAATAAAGAAAATATATTTATTGACTCCTACACGGGAAAGAGAAAAGAAAAAAAAATGAGATATTGATATAGAGAAATAAAGATGTTATTAAATATACATACAGAGCGGACCTGAGGCGAGAAAATGGGAGTCGCACGGAGAGCGTCCTCGAATTTGAGATAATTTTTCCCTTGACATTCTTTCACATTAAGTATTTTACTTTAGATTTGCGTAAACGAGTAAGACTTCGTCGCTTGTATTTTTAACATGTAACTTATCGAACGTACTTATTGTTAGTCTCAGTTTTGAATACCTGTGTACTTATGCGGTTGAAGTATTCGTTAAGGAAAATTTAATCCTAAATTCGTCGACGCGTTCCTGCTAGATCCCGCCTTTTCTGGTCCATATTATATATATGTATACTATATGTATACAAGGTGTCTGCTTTCTCTTGACAATAGATACTGCAACAGGCGAAATTAAAGTGCGTTTCAGAGAGAGGAACGCGGGAGGTAATCTTGCCGACAAGGACACGCGATTTTGAAGTATTAAAATGGTCTCACACGCGTACATTATATCGATCATATAATTGTATATATTATTTTGCATAGGACGAACGAAACTCGATGTACGTCATTCCGTACAGGCTCATCCACGAATTATCGTGCGCTTAAGTTTGTTTTTTAATTAACGTTACTTGAATTGCGGCGTCGCGAAACGCCGCTCGTAACTGTCGTTAGGAGGAAGTGAAATACGGTTGCGAGACACCCTGTACACACATGGCATACGAGATACGAGATAACATATTTGTAGATACAGATTTTAGTCACATCTGGATAGTATATAGAGTCAATACTGTGAAAAGCCTGTAACTTACCTACCTATACCCTTTAGATAATAGATGATGACACTTGTAATTGATTTTCGAAAGATAAAGTATATGAATGAACAAATATACTGCGAGAGAGTCGATTAAATAAATAAATAATATACTTACGACCAAAACGTATCGATTTATATCATCGTCATTCTCCGAATCGTAGTCTACTTTCTTATTATATAAAAAAAATTGTTATATTGTTACCTCTATTATTATCACGCTATTTTTATATATTTCTATATACGATTATTATTTCACTTATATTCTGTTATTTCATCGCAGTAATAATTCGATTTTTCTTTTAAAATACAAAATTATATATGTTAGACGCACGCAAATAGTTTTATAAAGATATCGTTTATAAAAATAAACGTTTAGAGAGAGACAGAACAGAATATTTAATATAATTTAAAATTAAATTAAAATTAAATTAAAATTGGGCTTATTTTGACCAAACTCTGATTAATTTAATGATTAATTTAAGTAACACCTATATTTTATTAAGACAAACAGAATTATTAATCTTGCTCTTTAATGTATGAAAAAAAAATTAATATTCTTACAAATTATTAAATTTTATTATTAAATACATATGTATATGTATACATATATATATGTGTATATACAATAATGGAAAACAAGAGGAGGCAAGAATGTAAGTATTGTTAATACATACCAATTAATTTATTTCCTTTTCTCAGAATGGCTGCACAATGCATATCCTTTACACATATTTAGTGTAGAGTATTACGTACGTGCAAGCATGGTTGGAACGATCAAGCTTTGATATTACAAATAAAAGTTGATTAGATTAAATATAATCCTAACAATCTGAAGATAGAAAGCGGATTGTGCGCGCAATTTATTTGAGAAGAACACGTACGTATATCATAGTGTTATCGCTATTTGCTATGCTATTATATGTTTTACTTTTACTATATAGGAAATAAGTTGCTACATCTTGCATAATTTAATTAATTAATAAACATAGTTATAATTAAATGAAATAGATATTTTGATGTTAGACTATAATTAAATAATAAAAAATATTTGAATATATATCTACTTGTTGAGACACACGAAAAATTATAAAAATTGTTAAAAGTACATATTCTGTTACGAGGTTAAGCGAAAATGGCGATTCTCGATGTCAAAAACTCCGTTTAAATCGGCGAAAGTATTAGCATAGCATGTTAGGCAAGGAGGTCGACGGAGGTATTCTAAGCGAGGGTGATGCCTCCCCACACTGCCTTCGCGCAGTCACGCTGCTATTGGTCAGAGAGCGGGAACCTACTATCCCCTCTATGCATACCCGCCAGCGCTCTGATTGGCCGTGGGAGGGGCATTCTCGCCGTTTCTAAGGTGAGTAATTGGCGACGCAAATATTCTCCCCAGCGCGCCTAGCGGCCGGATCGCAAACTAGCGTAAAGGAGACAGTTTGTGCAAGTTTACAGCAGAAATAAAGCATACAAACAAAAAAAATAGCTCTCCTCCTGAAAAGAAGAGGAGAGTCACAAATTATTGTTGTGTTCCTCAATGCTCCACGTATTTTTCACCAGCAATTAGTTTACATTTCTTTCCAAAAAGCAAAGAACTAAAGAAAAAATGGGAGAGGACTCTGAAGATGGGCAAACCGGCATCATCATCAATGCGTGTTTGCTCTCAACATTTTTTATTAATATTAAATTGTAAATGTTAATATTATTTAATATTAACATTTTTATTAATAATTTAATATTATTAATACTATTAATGTTTATCATTTTCTATAGAAAAAAAGAAAACATTAATATCATTAATGCTTATATTATTTTCTATCCCTAATTTTAAAGGTCATTAAAAAATTTACAATTGTAAAATACATCTTCATCCAATCAGTTTATGTCATTGTATGACAAAATTCAGTACAGTAAATAAATCAACGGTACTAACATTTACTCTGTATACTTATTTCTGAGATTCAATTTGTATTACTTGTATCACACATGATTATAAAAAAGAACCAAAAATGTTTAATTTACAGTTCAAAAATCCGCAGTTAATTCATTTAACCCTTATGTGGGCAACCGGGTACCCGGGTATCCACCGCGCTATATATTTGCTCGTAGTTTGATGAAAAATTAAAATTTCGATTTATGCCTCCGAATCTCCATTATTTAACTCTTTTAGAAGGGAAATTCACTTACAGAAAATTTTTTTTGTAATATTTTGATCCTGAAAAACATGACAAAAGTACACATACATAATGCGGGCAACCAGGGTACCCGGGTACCCACTAGATAAAAAATAATGTTTTTTACTTGTAAATGAATTAATAACATTTTTTATCATTTATTATTGGAATGTTAGTTAATAAATAAACATTTCTAATGATTTTCATGAATTGTGAACATTTATTAGATGCAGTCCATTCTTACTTTCTCTATTCCACCACTCCTGCCTCACCCCTCTCCGGTTACCTACGTTAGTCCGACCTTCGCATCTGCGTGCCTCTCAGGGCCGTACGTTTCACATTTCTGTGAATGTTCTTACGGGCCCCGGGACTCTTATATAACTTAGATAGCTTCTATGGAAGTTTATTTAATAAAATAAATTGTTTCCAAACGATTTCGCACTCATAAATTAAGAAAAACTCGTAGTGGATACCCGGGTACCCTGGTTGCCTAACGACGTGGCAAAAGTTGGTTGCCCACATAAGGGTTAAAAGACATAGAGTACAGAAAATTTGATATTAATTTAAATTAATTAATCAATAGTATTTTAACTGTCCACTTTCTCAATTTTATTGGGGTTTACAACGAGATAGTCTTTCAGCCCATTTCTTCTCCATATCTTTAGTGACCTCAGGCATAGCAGCACATAAACATCTTTTTGTGAGTCAACATGACATAAATCTGTCAGACGTTTTGCTTCATACTCCTTCAACGTAGAGGTTTTAAGAGCTCCCCACTGTTGTTCGATGTCTGTGCAACTTAAATCTACTAATTCTGCTTCCTCCACTCTAGAAAAAATGCATTATAAATATATTTTTCTTATATTGAAGTCGGTGCTTAATACTGAAAATAAAAAGGCAAAACAATAAGATACTTGAGAAGACTAACCTTGTCAGGTAAGGAAGAACAGCTACAACATGTTTACATTTTTCGGATTGCCCAGCTGGACATTCACATTCTACAGACTGGTCTTTTAACAATCGCGAACCATATTCTTCTTCCAAATTCACCCAAACTTCAACTAAATAAGGATGTTGAGTAGTAAGACCTGAGGTTCTCTAGACGAGAGCCTGAATGTGTAACACACAGTCTTTCCTTTCTTTTAGTCCCACTGACACAATTAAACCACTCTCTAATACTTGCTCGCCCTCACGCATTGGACGCACAAAACCTTTAGTAGCATTCATAGGGTCCACAACGGAAAGAATCTTTGACATTTTCGAAAAATAAAATATAAACAATAACATATGTCCCGGTCTAGTCTTACATCTGTCTCATTTACGCTACTTCGGGATCTGGCCACCAGGAGCGCTCGGAAAATTTTTGCGTCGCCAATGTGGGGAAGGCGTGCCGCTGCGCGCTGTTCGAATACCTACTGCAACCTGCTCGCTCAACATGCTTCCCGCGTAACAGGAGCGATTTCTGAGGAATTAAATACGACTCCAAACTCGAGATTCTCGCTTTTCTCATAACTTAAAACTCTTTTCATAATTTTTATGATCTTTCAACGAATGCATAATGTATTTCTCACTATTACTTAATAATAATTTAATACTAATATGTATTGTTCATTAAATTAACATGTACTTATTAATAACATTTGGTTATGTGATACATATGTATATATATATATATATATATATATATATATAATTCACGCATACGCATAAGCGATATATGCATGTATATTGTAAGATTAAAAATAAGAATAAGATGATAACAAATTGAAATCAACTGTAATGAATGTTTTATCCAACGAAGTATACCTTGTGGTTTCAGGGAACAGTTTGTTTTATTAATTAATAAACAAATTAAATATTGCAGATACTATTTTATAATCAGGAGAATCTTCGTATGTTGCAAAATCTATTTGATTGGTACGAACAATTGCTGTCATGTTGATTTAATATACGAGTGTGTAATAATATCCTATCAGTGATTACCGTAGCCGTCGGATCTTTTTTGGTTAAGATATATTAAAAATATTAATAGTACATTATTTATGCCTTTATGCCAATAAACAATATGCGATTCAAAGATTTTAAAATAAAATGTTTTAAAACGTTATTGAATAAAAATAAACCACAATAAAAACGTTTCCTAAATCAGCATACGAATTTTGAAGAATTCTTAAAAAATGACGTTACGTTAACATTGTTATGTACCCTTTATTAACATAGGGCATGATCTCTCGAACAAGATTAAACGATAAAAAGTTTCAGAATATTGTTGCATAATGCTAGCCAACGATTAATAAAATCTTATATATATCTCAGCAACCACCGCAGATATAAAGATTATTCAAAAACGACGTAAAATATTGTAATTAGCGCTAATGTAATTGCAATATCATTAATAATACATCTCACATTAGGGAGGAAGCTGTGACAGCGTAAATGACGCTGCTTTGGAAGCAGGCCACTGGTGAATTTTAGTCCGTATCTACAATAGCTGTAGTAAGCTGTAGTAAGCCTCAAGATGTAAGAAATTGACCAATCACAGTCGATTATTCTCCTCACATTCGCCTGTAATTGGTCAATTTCTTACTGCTTGAGGCTTGCTACATCTATTGTAGAATCGACCTTATGCCCGTGTCAGACTACGGATTGGGATTGAGACTGGATTGAAATTTGACCAATCAGAGCAAAATTTACTAAACTTGAGATCAGTTTTCTCTGTTCTGATTGATTAAATTTCAATCCAATCTCAATCCCAATCCGTAGTCTGATACGGGCTTTACGGATAGACATTGCCGTGCACGCCGCGGCGCGCGCCGGCATTCCCGGACTCGGCGATCTAGGTCAAGGTCAATTTAGAAAGTAGGTCAATGTACAGCTCGTGACAAAAGTGTCCCACCGCGCCCGCCACGCCGCTCAAGTAGGTCAAGGCCATGTGTCGGTGGTTTGGCGCGAGAAAAAAAAGTCTTCCCTATCGTTTATCGCAAATATCTGGGCAACCACCCAAGATATAGAGATGATTCGAAAAGGACTGTTTAGTTTATACTCTGCGCTATTGGAATATCTCGATTTTGTTACTAACAATTACATCCTTTTGTTTATTTAACATGATAAAGCGCGCGCGTGCCGTAAAGATCGGGTGCCAAATGATTTCTGACTTTCATAAAACGCTTATATCTCGGCAACTGTAAATGATAGAAAGATGATTAAAAAAAGACTTTGTACTTTATACTTTGCCCTATTGGTATTACTCAATTATATTACTCGCAATTATGTACTTTCGTTTATTAAAGCAATAAAGCGCGAGCTGGCCAAAAGAATCGTGCGCCTCGCCATTCATCATTTTCATTAAACGCTTATATCTCGGCAACCGCAAACGATAGAAAGACGATTCAACAAGCACTCGTTAGTTTGAAATCTGCCCTATTGGAATTAGTCATTATTAATACTGGCAGTTTTACAGTTTCGATTACTAAGACGAGAAAGTGCGCGAGATCTTAACGAAACGTGCGCCGACCGACTTTTTATTTTCATTAAACACTTATCAAGGTTTGGAATCAAAGGAGAAACCCTAATCTATTAAGGATCCAAAGATCAATATTCTTGATATAACATTAATTTTTCTGTTTCGGTAATAAACGTTGCTTGTTGTTACGAATAACTACTACCTACATAATCCGCGTTTTTCGACTATAATGCAACTGATGTAATCTAACAGTAAAGTAGAAAATTCACAATAAAGGTATTAATCATTGATAGATTTATTAAAACTTTGATATACAAATTATCATGCACTTAATTTTATACTATACAATAATACGTAAATTCCGACATATCGTACCCCGAGAAGAACATTTGCACTGTCACAACTCAAAAATATTCGATTTTGAGTTAAGCCCATAAAAATATGGCTAAGGTGTTCCCTACATGCTTATAATATAGTGTTACAAGTCTATATGCAAAATATGCCGCACGGAAGCAGAAGTGTTAATCTTTTATTCTTTTAAACCAATTAAGTTGCGGTCGCTGAATAAATTGTGTCATAAGTGAAATAATTGACAAGTGAATCACAGCAGACGTCTTAAAAAAAAACAGTATAAGTTTTATCAACAAAATTATATAGATAACAGCCGTAATTGCAATTGCTTTAGTTATCTCACTACTCAAAAAAATTGAATTAAATTTGTTTTTCCACTCTCCTGAAAATTGTGGATTTTTGAGTTGTGACAGTATTCTTCTCAATGTGCGATATATCTACGTCAAATTTTTAGTAAAAAAAATATAAGATTTTTTTTAGCATACAAATTCATGAAAATACTTTAATTTTGTTTCTTTATTTGAAGAACATACAGGGGCATACATATATATATATACATATATATATGTATAAATATATGTATAAATATATATATGTATGTATGTATGTAAGTATATATTGTTGGAAAAATCGCATGTCCTAAACGGTCCACTCAAATTTTTATGTAAATTTAACATAATATTATATAATATTAATATTATATTATATTATATTATTAATATTATATTATGTTTGGAATATTTCACACAAAATATTTTACACAAAAATTTTAACAAGGATCTTTTTTAACAAACCTTTTCTTTTACAAAAATTGTCCAACAGTGTATCTATATATATATATACCCGTAAATGTGTTCTTATTCGTATATATGTATATATAAAGATATTTGCCTCTCTTAATTATCCAAGTCTCCAAATAAGAATTATAATGCTTGTCTGTGTACCGTTTTCAGAACATCGGAATCCGTGACGTTGCTGTTTATTCAGAGTCTTCTGAAGAACTTTGTCTTACATCTGTGGCCTGCATTTATGTGAAAAGTAATATAAATATAGAGAGAAATGTTTCAATAACACATTTTATTCGATTTTTAACTAAAATTATCACACTTTGAAGATCTATATATAAACAGTCAATGTAACTTATCAAAAGTAATTTTTATACGTGTAGTTGATCTACATCTTTGTACATATTTATATAATATCACTAGTATTTATTATTGCGAGTTAAAAGATATTGTTCAAAATAAACTGTATATTATGTACCCACATTAATTTAATTATAAAATGCACTAATAAGAGTATGAGCTATATAATAGGATTTAAGTGACCAGCAGATATCACCCGTAGCAAATTTTAATATAATATCTATATGATTTATATATTTCACTAATGCCGAGTATATTTAAATTTACTGTCCGATTGAAAGATAAAATGTATGCAAAGTAAATCGCATAATGATTCTCCGTAAATTTATTGTGAAAGACAAGAATGTAAAACTTTTTAAGAAAACATTAAAAACATTAAAAACCGTTTATATGTATATAGTAACATGAACTAAAATATAAAAGTAATGATATAAACATAAGAGTAAAATTACAAAAAAGCAGATATTGTACGATGACTATGTTCTCGTTGGCACAAAAAAAATCACAAGAAAAGATTCGCCAAGAATAAATATTTAGTTGCTAGCGCCAATGCGCTCATAATTTCCTCATAATGCAGTTTAGATTGACAGAGTGTTTCGATCAATATTAAATTTGTAGAATTATTTTAAGTAGTGTGCTCAACATAAGCAAATAAAATAATAATTAATAAAAGTAATAATTACCTTAAATTTATATTCTAAATCTATTATTAGTTCTTCTTCAGGCGATTGTTTCGTCGGGTCAGACTCTCTTTTTCCGGTTTTACTTTTGACATCTTCGTCCGTCGGGTCAGACTTTCTTTTTCGGGTTTTACTTTCAGGTAGGTTCTTGACATCTTCGTCCGTCGGGTCAGACTCTCTTTTTCGGGTTTCACTTTTGACATCTTCGTCCGTCGGGTCAGACTTTCTTTTTCGGGTTTTACTTTCAGGTAGGTTCTTGACATTTTCGTCGTCCACTGATTTAGCAGAACACGGTACAGGTCTGCAATTATAAATAATATGATTAATTAAACAGACAACTCGATAAAAAAATGTAAAAATTATAAAATCATAATTGATCGTGGTACTTCGTCTATTTATTCAAAATATTGTAATAAAGATATGTGGTGAGATGAAAGATAAAAAATTGTATGCACGTATATTGATATAAATATACATAAAGTTACTGGTACAATTCTTATGATAAAAAAAATTTAATTAATGGACTAATGTAAGTACACACTAACTTAAATACATAAAAATTCAATTATGAAAATAAAACATAAAAATTATATTTTAACATTTATAGGTCTGTCTCGGTAATATTTGTCCAATTAAGTTAAACTTATATCTACTTTTAACACTTAATGATTTATTTGCACATGGATGCATATAGTTTTTAATATTTCTCATTGTACTTGTACATTCCTTACCATTGTAATATTTTTTTGAAAACATTTACACATTTTACACAAGTTTACCGTACAATTTATGCCAGCAATATCAAGAACATTAAATACTAATTAAATATCTATCTGTTCCTTCGTCGGAAATGAAAATTAAGATACACACGTAATGATATAAATTTTAGTAAAAATGCAAAACAAAGCACATATTCTGCAAAAAATGACCGTGTTTCTATTGGCATAGGAAATATCAAAAGAAAAGTTTGACAACAAATAAATGTTTATATAGTTACCAGTTACCGCGTACCGTGCAATAATTTTTTCACACAGTGCAATAGATATATGTTTACAAATTAAAATGTGAATATTTAATTTTTGAAGTCAATTTGTACACTTTGCGCAATACAAGAAAAGAAAATAATTACTCGATATTAAAGCCTGCTATTCCTGTTTCTTATTCCTCTATGTCCTCGTTGACACAAAAAAATCCCAATAAAAGATTCGCCACGAATAAATATTTAGTTGCTAGTGCCAATAATTTTCTCATAATGCGGTTTAGATTGACAGAATGTTTCGGTCAATATTAAATTTGTAAAATTATTTTAAATAGTGTGCTCAATATAATAAGTAAGTAAAATTATAATTAATGAAAGTAATAATTACTTTATTTGCGATGAAGCATCTTTTGATTCAAACAATTTCGTCTGGTCTAATAAATCTGCTGTTTCACTTTCAGACTGGAGCGTTTCAAATAATTCCGCACATTCTCTGAAATTATATATATATAATATAATTAATTAAACAGGCAACATGATAAGAAAATTTCTAAAATTGTAAAACCATATAAATCGATCGTAACACTTCGCTTATTTAATCAAAATATTGAAATAAAGACATGTGGTGAGATAAAAGATCAGAAATATATGTATATGTATATACATATATTAATATAAATAAACATAAAGTTTCTGGTACAATTCTTATATAATAAAAAAATTTAATTAATGGACTAATGTATATACACTAACTTAAATATATAAAAATTCAATTATGAAAATAAGACATAAATATTTATATTTTAACATTTAGCTCTGTCTCAGTAATATTTATCCAATTAAATTAAACTTATTTCTACTATTGACACTCATGATTTATTTGCATAGGATACGTATACTTTTTAATATTTTTTATGTACTTGTGTTACATTCCTTACTATTGTAATATTTTTTGTAAACATTTACACATTTTATGTCTTTCCGCAGATTTATCGTACAATTTATGCCAGCAAATATCAAGAACATTAAATGCTTATTAAATATCTGTCTGTTCCTTTGTCGGAAATGAAAATTAAGATTACTAGTACACAAGTACTAATAATATAAATTTTAGTAAAATTACACAAGAAAGCAGATATTTCGCAAAAAATGATCATGTTTCTATTGGCATAGGAAATATCAGAAAAAAGTTTGACAATAAATAAATGTCTAGTTACTGGTTACCGCGTACCGTGCAATAATTTTTTCACACAGTGCAATATATGTTTACAAATTAATATGTAAATATTTAATTTTTGAAGTCAATTTGTACACTTTGCGCAATACAAGAAAAGAAAATAATTACTCGGCATTAAAGTCTGTTGCTGTTCCTGTTTGTTGTTCAGACCGTATTATCTGTTTGATAGTTTCTGTTTCACTTCGATGTTGTATAACCTCAGGCAAATTGTCGTCACTCATTAATGCAGAAGTACTGGGTGCGGATCTGGAATTATATGGTACGATTAAGAAACTAGAAAACCTAACTTAAAAAGTTTTTAAAATTTTACAATCATAAAAAATCGTGATTCCCTATTTATTTTAACACTTTAAAGCATACATTTTTTCTTTCAGCGAATTTTTATGAAACGTAATACTCATATAATATTAATTGCAACATAGTCGTAATTGCAATTGCTTTATTTATCTCACAACTCGAAAAAATTGAATTAAATTTGTTTTTAATCTCGCCTAAAAGTTTTGGATTTTTGTTGTAACAGTATTCTTCTCGGTGTGCGATATAATATCTACGTCAAACTTTTAGTAAAAAAATACATTTTTTTAAGCATACATTACTAAAAGTTATGTGTGTGTGTGTGTATATATATATATACAGGGTGTTTTGTTTTAAATGATACAGTCGATTATCTCGTCAATCGATGATTTTATTGAAAAATGTTTTATATTCTTAAAATCATCGGTTGACGAGATAATAGATTGTATCATTTAAAACGAAACATCCTGTACATGTATGTATGTATGTATGTATGTATGTATGTATATATATATATAGCTGGTTACCCGGGCTTCGCCCCGGAGGACATGTGTAGTAAGACACGCAAATAGTCTCTCTTTTAATCCTTTATATATATAGATAGCTTAAAAGCTATAAAACTCTGAAGCTTTTTTTTTTTTTGTAAATTCCTTTATCAATCATCATTCAAATCACGTTTACATTCTGTATTTGTAATTTTTAATCACTTTTATTTATATAAAAAAATTAAGATATTAAAATGATGGACTTCCACACCACCCTTGAGGTTCCACCTATTGGCGCGTTAGGTTTTTTATAGTAGACCTTCGCCTTAAGCCCTATTATACTACTTCTCATATTATTTTCTCGCATAGCGCAGAATACATTTTGATAGTAATTACTGCGCGTTGCGCAGAATGCATTTTAGCTGCAATTACTGCGCAAATCGCAGAATGCATTTCTGTTTTTCTTTATTTTATTGTAAAACTATATCTATATATATAAAGGATTTATAATAGAATAACGAAAAATTATACACTTAATGCAATCCCCGGGAAATTCTATCCCTACTTCATATACAATTCTTTGCGATTCGGTCAATTATTTCCGGAAAAATTGGAAAAATTGAAAAAACCGGTTTCCATAAAATCGGTAGCAAAAAACTATACTCGTCTTTGTGACAAATATGATGCCTTGGTCATACACAATGCCTTGTTCAGACTCGATGTCTTGTTCAGACACGATGTCTTGTTCAGACACGATGTCTTGTTCAGACACGATGTTTTGTTCAGACACGATGTCTTGTTCAGACACGATGTCTTGTTCAGACACGATGTCTTGTTCAGACACGATGTCTTGTTCAGACACGATGTCTTGTTCAGACACGATGTCTTGTTCAGACACGATGTCTTGTTCAGACACGATATTTTGCGCAGACATTATATTGTTTACACACTCGTCTTTGTGACAAATTTGATACCTTGTTCAGACACGATGCCTTGTTCAGACATGATGTCTTGTTTAAACACGATGTCTTGTTCAGACAACAATGCCTTGTTCAAACACGATCGAAATTTATCCTTTTTTTGAGTTGAAGAACATCGCCCCGGAGGACATATGTATTAAGACATGCAAATAAGTAATAGTGTATATTTTCATTTAACACCAGTATGACCTTTTTTTCCTACTTAAGGACTTCTTTATAGACCACATTGGTAGTTCTCCCCTCAGGTGCTAGGATTACCAGACTGCTAGGTGAGCTTACCCTTGAGCAGGCCACGTAAAACTGCCCATGTGAGAAACAATCCTCACTTAAATCAATCCCTGCTACTTTCAGCGATTGCCCCTGGGACTTATTGATGGTCATCGCAAAACAGACTTTGACAGGAAATTGCAGCCTCTTAAACTCGAAAGGGTACTCTGATGGTATGAGAGGTATGCGTGGTATAAACACTGTATCTCCCCGAGCACAGCCGGTAAACACTGTGGCCTCGATGACATTCCTATGGAGAGCCTTTACTCGTAGCCTGGTTCCATTACAAAGTTTGGGCGGATTGAGGTTTCGCAGCAACATTACTGGAGCCCCCACTTTAAGTAGAAGCTTGTGAGCTGGTAAACCAGGAGGATTCAGAGTGTTGAGGAACTCTACGGGGTAGTTGACCGCGTCATCTGTCCTGACATGAGATTGTATTACCGAGTCTACAGACCTGTATTTCATTTCTATCCCGTCAAATGAGTTAAGTAGAGTGTCATTAATAACGCCAGCTTTGTCGTTCTTAGGGGTCAGAATGGCACGTTCACACAGCCAGTCCATAGATTTATCTTTGATATCGGCGATATCAGGGTATATCTTTTCAATAAGGTTAGCTAGGGTTGTCACTACTAAGCCTAGACCTTCAGGAATAATCACCTTTCCCTCAGACTCGGGATACTTTCCATCCCCTATTTTAAGTAGGAGTTTGGAGAATTGCCCCGCGGAGACATCGCCTCTCAAGTATACCCTCATATTCTTTCTGAGAGAGAGTTTCCAGATAAGGGGCCATAAATGTGATGCCTTGATACATGCTTTAACCTCGTCAGCTCTAGTTCCCCTTGGCACTACTGGTAAAGTCTGTCGGAAGTCTCCAGCCAGCAGCACGGTGACTCCCCCCATCACTCCATCGTTGCCCCTAATATCTTTTAGAGTTGTGCTCAGTGCCTCAAAACCTCCTTTATGTGCCATGGTGCTCTCATCCCAAACAATAAGCTTACAGTCCTGCAACACTTGAGCCATGTTGCTTTGTTTTGAAATATTGCATAGGGGTGTTTCTGCATGGTTGAGATTGAGGGGCAGCTTAAAAGCAGCGTGAGCGGTCTTGCCTCCCTCCAACAGCGTAGCAGCAATGCCAGAAGATGCAACAGCCAAGGCGATGCCACGTTCACTTCTTACTTTTGCCAGGAGTAAGTTGATCAGGAAGGTTTTTCCAGTACCACCAGGAGCATCCAGAAAAAAGACCTGACCAGCACTTGACTCAATGCTGCTAAGGACCTGCCGATAGACAGCGAACTGCTCATCTGTCAGCAAACCCTCGTTAATCGATACCACTTGTGCCAAGGTGTTTACGTCGTAGTTGGTCTCTCTCAGATAATCTCGATTTTTCAAGACTTCTCCTGATCTCTTTGGCTGAGACAGGCCGTATTGGTGTAACTCCTGTCCTCCCAAAGCCAACACTGTGTCCTCAATCAGCACCAAACATCTGTTATACACCTCGTCCATCACCTGCTGTGCATTGCCTTGCAACTCTCTCTCCACCTGTCGTGTAATGTCTTCTGAAAGGCTGTCTTTGTACTTTTCCCAAAGACTCAGAGGTTCGGTAAGTTGACAGAATACCAACATCACTGTAAAGAGCTCTCGCAACTTGAAAGGAGAATCACATAAGGCAGCTTCTTCCAATGTATTGTCCCAGTGTTTGTCATCTTCCAGCAAACCTAATGCTTTGCATGCAGACTGAAATGTTGAACAAAGGACACCATTTGCAATCTTTAGATCTAAAAAGGACGTTGGACCTCGAATCTCATGCAGCAGCAAGCGAAGATAATAACACTCGGTGTTATTTGGATGGATGGTATACACTCTTCCCAGCGCATGGTCCTTCTTTATTCCTGGCCAGCCGTCGACATCCATCCCCCGCTTTCTTCTCTCAAACTTGTTATTTTTAAACACAAAATAAGAAGGAACCTCACAGTACAAGAGGGTTTTTGCAAAATCGTCGGTTTTGCACAGCTCGAAGAAAGCCAAGAGTGTTGTCTGAGGTGGGTTGCTAAGCCTCTCAACCAAGTTTTTGGAATTGAAGTACACACGCTGACCATTCTCGAGGTGAACAGCGAGATGAAAGATAGTAGGATATCTCTCATGAATAGGGAACGCCAAGATTCTCCAAATTGCCTCTGAGCTGCTGATGTACCGCCCACTCTCGTACAACTTTACCTCATCTCTCTCACTCTCTAAAGCAAAAGTCGCTTGGTCACTGCCCTTATTCACGTACTTGCAAATGTACTTGATGGACTTGACTGAAGTGCATAATTCCACATTAATATGAGCATTAAAAATACGTAATAAAACAGGGTTATAGGGCACTACCCAGCGGTTATCCAGCTCTATATCATTGATTTTTACGGTAAACCCACCATCAGCTTGAGACCTCCTCCGATATTGCGGGTATCCATCATTTCCTGTCTGAGTGTTTTTGAGAAGTAGCCGTGGGTACCTCTTGCTGCAATTGCCTCCTTTCATACAAGGCGAATTACGATTTAAGCCCCCGCAGGGACCATGAATCATGTTGGCCTTGACAATATTATGAAGAAGAGAGTCTTGCACGGGATCAGGTATTTCAGCACAAATGACTTTGTCGATCATATCAGGGAAGATGCGCTGCTCTAGCCACAGCAAGATGTGGATGTGAGGCAGACCTCGCTTTTGCCACTCTACAGAGTACATGAAGCACCACACTTTTCCAAACAGATTGCCCTTGTTTAAGAGAGCCATCATCTTCTTCACCTTGAGATGAAATACCCTAGCTATAATGTCGTGACGATCGTGAGATTTTTGCCCTGACAGCAGTACATCTGTGATATCTTTCCACTTAGGGTTACAAGTAAAAGTGATGAACAAATCAGGACGGCCGTGGTAGCGGACGTATGTCATAGCGTCTTGAGTCCGCTCATGCATATAGCGTGGTCCTCCAGTAAAGGATGACGGAAGCACCACCATTTGACCCAGCTGAGCAACGTCAGCATCCTGCTTTCCGACGGCGTCTCTCAGGTGAATGTAGCTGTCTGCCCTCAGCTGCGCCTGGTTGTTCCTAATATAGTTCAACCTTTCAGTCTCTATTTTGGCGTACATGTCAACCAAAAATTGACTAAAAAGAGAACGGAAGTACACCAAGTGGTTGACTTCCCCTTGCCTGACCATGACACGGTACGAGTAAAAGCTCGCTGCGGAAACTGTATTCTTGAGGGGCAACTTGGTCTGAGGATCACGCTGAGGCAGGGCAATAGAGTACCCATCTTCGCCACGGCAAAACAAAAGCGGGTACTGCAAGGCGTCGTATGATCGGTGAATCTCGCTGATGCGCCGCAGTGTGTTGTCGTGGCTCTGCAACACAATATCTCGCTGCTCGAATTGCTGTCCAACAATCACCAGAGCTACTTCATTTGCTGTTGGTGCATTGAAGCGTCCTCCATGAACATCAACGGGCTTTTTATCTGCATGAATAATGACCTCGAATTTTTTGCAAGTTGGAGGTACTTTTTCTAGAGTGGTTTTCAGGTCTTTTATATAGCTGTTGACTTCATGTAGCATCCTCTGCAATTCTTTGACTAATTCCTGTTTGACATCAGGAAAATTGCTGCATCTCAAACGCACTTCCCTTTCATCCTCGCCCACGAAATAAATTTGTAGGAATTGGGCTTCCTGTTCAGGTGCTGGCAGCAGACTTCCTACCAAGTGATATACTTGCCCCTGAACTTTAAAGGTCGGCATGAAGCCATCTTGTAGAACCTGCTTGGCTCCGAATGATGTCATGTTAAAGCAGCCATTGTACTTCCGAACACGGTTCATAAAGTGGACGTGCTCTGGGTGACTGCCCATTACCAAACTGTAGAGAGGCTCGGGCAGAGGTTCGAAGGGTGAAAGCTGCACCTTTCCAGCGCTGCAACACATGCCGGGGGCCTCCTCCTTCCACTTGAAGGCATTGCAGTACTTGCACTTGTGGCTCATGGTACCCAGAGCTATAATGCTGTCTGCTTCATAAGCCACATCAGGATCATATGCCATGCCTGAATAAGCTTTGACCTTCCACGGAAGTGCTCGCCTTTCTAATCGTTTTCCAGGATGACTTTGTTCATATCGAAACTGTTTCGCACTGTGTACCTCGGGGTTATTTTGTTGGTGCCTGGCTACCGCTGCTCTGTGTACCTCGGGGTTATTTTGTTGGTACCTGGCTACCGCTGCTCTGTTTACCTCGGGGTTATTTTGTGAGTACCTGGCTACCGCTGCTCTGTTCACCTCGGGGTTATTTTGTGAGTACCTGGCCACCGCTGCTCTGTTCACCTCGAGGTTATTTTGTGAGTACCTGGCCACCGCTGCTCTGTTCACCTCGGGGTTATTTTGTGAGTACCTGGCCACCGCTGCTCTGTTCACCTCGGGGTTATTCTGCGCATATTTTCTTGCCGCATCTTGAAGTTGCTTCTTTCTTTTAACGTTGGTATATCTAGCACGACGTTTGCCAGAAGCCTTTTTGTGAACAAAAAGAGGTGATGGTTGTGAAACGTTTGAGGCGTGGTCAGACTGAGAGAAGAGTGGTGTGGTGGTCAATTCTTCAGGTTTACGTGGCACGTACGCATCGAAATGTCCCTTAGAAAGGTCCTGCGCGTGCGTAAAACGTAGCCTCTTAACAGGGTGACCCTCAACACCGAAACTCTTATAGAGCTCACCATTGCGGTAAACCTCGAAGACAAACCTAAATAGTTGCCCAGCCGCCACCAACTCGCATAAACCACCATAAGTAAATGGTTGGGACATGTGAGCGAGATATTCAGCAGAGCTGGTGTAATTGTCCCCCTCGCTGTCGTGGGACATAATAGAGAATTCCTCCCAATTATCCACCACATGTTTTACGATTAGTTCACGCACATCCCTAGCCATTAACTGATTGTAATACATGAGATAGGAGAGGGACCTAAACAGGCAAGCTCCATCCCCTGTGATCGGGACAATAGTGTGAAGCACCATCTCTCCATTAACATTTAAAAACTCAAGTGCCATATCGATTTAAAAAAAGAGAAGAGACAAAGCGTACTAAAAAGTAAAACAATTTTTCCCTAAATATAAATAACAACCTGTAGTAGACGCCAGGAAAAGAATCCTTAAAGCCGTTTTTGCACCCACTCCCAATTTCCATAAAATAATTTTTTTTATTATATGATCATCAAAAATATCCAAAAAAACAATTACGTAAAAAAAATCAAATGCATAAAGCCAAAATTAATTATTAGTCTGGGTATACCACTATGGTTCACCCACTATAGTACACATAAGCCTTTAAGGCAATCCTACATTGGCAGTAATTATCGAAATTTTCTTAAAAGAAATCTTTACAAAATTGCTAAATTTTTTTATAAGATTCAACACCTACGAAAAAAGATTATTTCCATTTTACTAAGCAAAAGCACATTCAGGTTGATGGGATAAGCAGTATTGCGTGTGTTTCACTGCTTTAAATAGAGCAGATAACAGTTTATGATTTGATTAAATTAAAATAAAAAATAAATTATATTCATGAAAGCAAAGAATAGTTGGTATTAAACTGTACAATTAAAGCAAAAACGATCGTATTACCTGAATAACTGCGAACACAAAATAAACGTGAAAAATACTTTGTAGTATACACACTTCTCTCTCTCTCTCTCTCTCTCTCTCTCTCTCTCTCTCTTTCTCTCTCTCCCTCCTCTCTCTTTTTTGCTTCTTTAACCAATTGCAAACTACAAAATAGTGAAACAACATATAAAATAGACAAAAATAGATTGAGAATTTAAAATCAACAATATATCAAAGCAAAGAAACAGAAAATGCCAAAAAGGATAGACAGATTGACAAAAATAGATTGATGATTTAAATATTTTGCTTTAATTTAATCAAAAGCATAAATTGTTATCTGTATGCTATATATTTTAAGCATTGAATCGTTGATATATTGAACAGTCTTCTTATTAAAGCAAAGAATAATTAATATAAAACTGTACAATTAAAAGTAGTTTACAATTATAATCATACAATTACAGTTAAAGCAGAGAATACATTATATTTATGCTTTCCATAAGACATAAAATTGTATATACACTTTTGTATATATACTTTTCTATACCAACTATTTTCTGCTGTAACACAAAAAGACTGTTCAATATATCAGCATTTTACTGCTTTAAATAAAGCAGATAACAATTTATAATGCTGTAACACAAAAAGACTGTTCAATATATCAGCATTTTACTGCTTTAACTAAAACAGATAACAATTTATAATTTGATTAAATTACAGCAAAAAATCTATTATATTTATGAAAGCAAAGAATAGTTAGTATGAAACTGTACAACATTATATTTATGCTTTCCATAAGACATAAAATTGTATATACACTTTTGTATATATACTTTTCTACACCAACTATTTTCTGCTGTAACACAAAAAGACTGTTCAATATATCAGCATTTTACTGCTTTAAATAAAGCAGATAACAATTTATAATGCTGTAACACAAAAAGACTGTTCAATATATCAGCATTTTACTGCTTTAACTAAAACAGATAACAATTTATAATTTGATTAAATTACAGCAAAAAATCTATTATATTTATGAAAGCAAAGAATAGTTAGTATGAAACTGTACAATTAAAGCAAAATCAAGCATAAATATATTAAGAGGAACAATATATCAAAGCAAAAAAATAAAAAATGCCAAAAAGGATAGACAGATTGACAAAATTAGATTAATGATTTAAAATCATAAAAGCATAAATTATTATATATTTTGCTTTAATTTAATCAACTACATATTTTAAACATTGACTCGTTGATATATTGAACAGTCGTCTTATTAAAGCAAAGAATAGTTGATAGACTCGTTGATATATTGAACAGTCGTCTTATTAAATACAATTATTAAATACAATTTTATGTCTTATGGAAAGCATAAATATAATGTTGTACAGTTTCATACTAACTATTCTTTGCTTTCATAAATATAATAGATTTTTTGCTGTAATTTAATCAAATTATAAATTGTTATCTGTTTTAGTTAAAGCAGTAAAATGCTGATATATTGAACAGTCTTTTTGTGTTACAGCATTATAAATTGTTATCTGCTTTATTTAAAGCAGTAAAATGCTGATATATTGAACAGTCGTCTTATTAAAGCAAAAAATAGTTGATATAAAACTGTACAATTAAAAATAATTTACAATTATAATCATACAATTACAGTTAAAGCACTCTATATATATTTTTGTACATATACTTTTCTATACCAACTATTTTCTGCTGTAACACAAAAAGACCTGTTCAATATATCAGCATTTTACTGCTTTAAATAAAGCAGATAACAATTTATAATGCTGTAACACAAAAAGACTATTACCTGGATAACTGCGAACACGAAATAAACGTGAAAGATACTTTATAATATACACACTCTTTTTCTTTCTCTTTCTCCTTCTCTCTCTTTCTCGCTTCTTTAATCGATTGCAAACTGCAAAATTGTGAAATAACATATAAAATGTTTGACACATTCATAATTTTGCTATAAGAGAAACAATTTATCCCAGTAAAGAAACGGCAAATGCCAAACAGGATAGACAGATTGACTGTGATTGGTAATTATATTTATGAAAGCAAAGAATAGTTAGTATGAAACTGTACAATTAAAGCAAAATCAAGCATAAATATATTAAGAGGAACAATATATCAAAGCAAAGAAATAAAAAAAGCAAAGAAATAAAAACTGCAAAATTGTGAAATAACATATAAAATGTTTGACACATTCATAATTTTGCTATAAGAGACACAATTTATCCCAGTAAAGAAACGGCAAATGCCAAAAAGGATAGACAGATTGACTGTGATTGGTAATTATATTTATGAAAGCAAAGAATAGTTAGTATGAAACTGTACAATTAAAGCAAAATCAAGCATAAATATATTAAGAGGAACAATATATCAAAGCAAAAAAATAAAAAATGCCAAAAAGGATAGACAGATTGACAAAATTAGATTGATGATTTAAAATCATAAAAGCATAAATTATTATATATTTTGCTTTAATTTAATCAACTACATATTTTAAGCATTGACTCGTTGATATATTGAACAGTCGTCTTATTAAAACAAAGAATAGTTGATAGACTCGTTGATATATTGAACAGTCGTCTTATTAAAGCAAAAAATAGTTGATATGAAACTGTACAATTAAAAATAATTTACAATTATAATCATACAATTACAGTTAAAGCACTCTATATATATTTTTGTATATATACTTTTCTATACCAACTATTTTCTGCTGTAACACAAAAAGACCTGTTCAATATATCAGCATTTTACTGCTTTAAATAAAGCAGATAACAATTTATAATGCTGTAACACAAAAAGACTATTACCTGAATAACTGCCAACACGAAATAAACGTGAAAAATACTTTATAATATACACACTCCTTCTCTTTCTCTTTCTCCTTCTCTCTCTTTCTCGCTTCTTTAATCGATTACAAACTGCAAAATTGTGAAATAACATGTAAAATGTTTGACACATTCATAATTTTGCTATAAGAAAAACAATTTATCCCAGTAAAGAAACGGCAAATGCCAAAAAGGATAGACAGATTGACTGTGATTGGTAATTTAAAATACACCCTTACCTTTTTTCTCTCTCTCTCTCTCTCTCTCTCTTTCTCTCTCTCTCTCTCTCTCTCTCTCTCTCTCTCTCTCTCTCTCTCTCTCTCTCTCTCTCTCTCTCTCTCTCTCTCTCTCGCGACAATATATCCGATTATACTATTAAAATATAAGCCCGTTTCTCTTAATATCACGATCTCTTAATCCTTTATTTCTTTTATACAGTACGAAATTATGCGCGATTTTAAATTCAATCTATAGAAAAGACAACTTCATAAATTCATAAGTTGCCAATTTCATTTATTAATTGTCGTTTTTCTTAATGCCCGGTCTACAATGGATGTTGTAGGTCGTAAGTCGTAAGAATTGGCCAATCACAGTTAATTATTCTTTGACCGCAAAAAGAAACGTTAATTAATTTTACTATGCTGCCGCACCAACTGCGGACCATCAAGACGCCCAAGTTTAAATGCTATAGTCTTATAAAATTACTATGTCCATAGCATTTAGTGCTATTCATGTATAATTCTTTGAGATTCAATCAATTATTTTCCGAAAAATTGGGAAAATTAAAAAAACCGGTTTCCGAAAAAATCAATAACAAAAACTGTACACATCATGGCGCTCCCCAGAAAATTCTACCCCTACTTCATATACAATTCTTTAAGATTCAATTAATTCCTGAAAAATTGAAAAAATTTCGATACCGGCTTCCAAAAAGATCGGTAACGAAAAATTATACACTTTATAGCACTCCCCGGAAATTTCTACCCCTGTTTGGTCTATAATTCTTTGAGATTCAATCAATTATTTCCCGAAAAATTAAAAAAATTAGAAAAACCGGTTTCAAGAAAATCGGTAACGAAAAACTATACACATAGTAGCACTCCCCGGAAAATTCTACCCCTATTTCATATACTTTTGATAAAAATTCGGTTCAGGGCTTTGGCCTGGGCGATATTAAAGAATCCGTGAAAACACGTTTTACTCCTTTTCACCCCGTTAGGGCTTGAATTTCTAAAAATCCCTTCTTAGTGGCACTCCCCGGAAAATTCTACCCCTATTTCATATATTTTTGATCAAAATTCGGTTCAGGGGTTTGGGCTGGGCGTTGATGAGTGAGTGAGTGAGTGAGTGAGTCAGTCAGGACATCTTCCTTTATATATATAGATATAGAAGTATGTATGTGTTTTTATACATATATATGTATATGTCAGGGTATTTTCCTCTCTTAATCATCCAAGTCTCTAAATAAGAATCATAATATTTGTCTGTGTACCGTTCACAGAACATCGGAATCCGCGACTTTACTGGTTATTCTATTCAGAGTACGTCTCGTCCGACATTTCGACTTATTTCTTCGGCCTGTATTTATGTAAAAAGTAATAAATATATAGAGAAATGTTTCAATAACCAATCAAAGAAAAAGGAGCATCGAGCCGTAACAAGGTGGAAGTGTTGAAAAATTCTATATTAAGGTAACAAATTGACTAACGTTTCGGACCCTTAAGGGACCATCTTCAGTGTCAAATAACAATTAAGTCCAAATTTCGGAAAAGTTAATATATGTTACATACTCTTAAACTAAAATTAACGCAACTAAAATTATTCCAACAACGTTGGGTTCAAAGTGGACCATACTGTAACAATTGTGATTTAGTCAAATTAATTCAGCGGGTTTGTAGAAGGAATAATAATCATCAAATATCAAAATACGTACGTCTAAGTTTGTTTCTTTCTGTTGCGAATTATTTTGCAGGATCGACATTTCAGTGCCGATGTATAAAGTTAAAAATGAACTTACAAAATACTCGGCGGCGAGAAAACGAACCGTATATATATTGAATTAATTTGACTAAATCACATTTGTTACAGTATGATCCACTTCGAACCCAACGTTGTTGCGTTAATTTTAGTTTAAGAGTATGTAACGTATGTTAACTTTTCCAAAATTTGGACTTAATTGTTATTTGACACTGAAGATGGTCCCATAAGGGTCCGAAACGTTTGTCAATTTGTTACCTTAATATAGAATTTTTCAACACTTCCACCTTGTTACGGCTCGATGCTCCTTTTTCTTTGATTGATTTCTAATCTTGTGAGCCTTTTGATATATGTTTCAATAACATATTTTATTCGATCCTTGACTAAAATTATCACACTTTGAAGATCTAAACAGTAAATATAACTTATCAAAAGTAATTTTTATACGTGTAGTTTATCTACATCTTTGTACATATTTATATAATATTACTAGTATTTATTATTGCGAGTTAAAAGATGATATTGTTCAAAATAAACTGTATTATGCACCTACATTAATTTAATTATGAAATACACTAATAAGAGTATAAGATATATATAGGATTTAAGTGATCAGCAGATATCACCCGTAGCAAATTTTAATATAATATCTATATGACATACATATTTCACTAACGCCGAGTACATTTAAATTTACTGTCCGATTGAAAGATAAAATGTGTGCAAAGTAAATCACATAATGATTCTCCGTAATTTTATTGTGTTAGACAAATTGCAAAGTTGAAATGTAAAACTTTTTAAGAAAACATTAAAAATATTAAAAACCGTTTATATGTATATAGGAACATAAACTAAAATATAAAAGTAATGGTATAAACATAAGAGTAAAAGTACAAAAAGAGCAGGTATTGCATGATGACTATGTCCTCGTTGACACAAAAAAATCTCAAGAAAAGATTCGCCACAAATAAATATTTAGTTGCTAGTGCCAATAATTTTCTCAATAAAATGCAGTTTAGATTGACAGAATGTTTCGGTCAATATTAAATTTGTAAAATTATTTTAAATAGTGTGCTCAACGTAGTAAGTAAGTAAAATTATAATTAATAAAAGTAATAATTACGTTATTTGCAATAAAGCATCTTTTGATTCAAACGATTGCAGCAGGACTGATAAATCTATTTCACCAAAATCTTCTCCAACATCTGGCTTATACATTTCCAAATTTTCATCTTCCAATCTGAAATCATATATAATATAATTAATTAAACGGGCAATATGATAAGAAAATTTCTAAAATTGTAAAATCATATAAATCGATCATAACACTTCGTCTATTTAATCAAAATATTGAAATAAAGACATGTAATGAGATAAAAGATCAGAAATATATGTATATATACGTATATTGATATAAATATACATAAAAGTTACCGGTACAATTCTTATATAATAAAAAAATTTAATTAATGCACTAATTTAAGTACACTAACTTAAATATATAAAAATTCAATTATGAAAATAAGACATAAATATTTATATTTTAACATTTAGGTCTGTCTCAGTAATATTTATCCAATTAAATTAAACTTATTTCTACTTTTGACACTTATGATTTATTTGCATACAATGCGTATACTTTTTAATATTTTTTATGTACTTGTGTTACATTCCTTACCATTGTAATATTTTTTGAAAACATTTACACATTTTATGCCTTTCCGCAGATTTATCGTACAATTTATGCCAGCAAATATCAAGAACATTAAATGCTGATTAAATATCTGTCTGTTCTTTTGTCGGAAATGAAAATTAAGATTACTAGTACGCAAGTATACTAATAATATAAATATTAGTAAAATTACGCAAAAAAGCAGATATTTCGCAAAAAATGATCATGTTCCTATTGGCATAGGAAATATCAGAAAAAAAGTTTGACAATAAATAAATGTCTAGTTACTGGTTACCGCGTACCGTGTAATAATTTTTTTCACACAGTGCAATATATGTTTACAAATTAATATGTGAATATTTAATTTTTGAAGTCAATTTGTACACTTTGCGCAATACAAGAAAAGAAAATAATTACTCGTTATTAGAGCCTGATGCTATTCCTGTTTGTGGTTCAGGCCGTGTCTTCTGTTTGATAGTTTCTGTTTCACTTCGATGTTGTATAGCCCCATGCAAATTGTCGCCACTCATTGATGTAGAAGTACTGGGTGCGGATCTGGAATTATATGGTGCGATTAAGAAACTAGAAAACCTAACTTAAAAAGTTTTTAAAATTTTACAATCATAAAAAATCGTGATTCCCTATTTATTTTAACACTTTAAAGCATACATTTTTTCTTTTAGCGAATTTTTATGAAACTTAGGATGCGTTCGGGAAGACGCTATTAGCGCTATTTTCTTATTCTATCCTTGTTTTACTGCACTTGATGAGCGATAAAGATAGAATGATGCAATAGCGCTAATAGCGCGCTTCCCGAACGCAGCCTTAATACTCAGGAGTTTCTGTTGGTTCCTTTAATTTCGGGACGTGTGACGTGTGTGTCACGCTGTGCTTTAAAGGGTTAAACAATATCAACGAAATTATGTGATGTGATAAATGACCAAAGATATTTATAGTACAAAAATGTATAAAATTATTAATATAATTTTCCACTGTAAATAAAATATGTATAACTAATGAATTAATTATCCTAACATATTAACAGAATGGGTATTAATAAATTATTTGAAAGTAAAGAAGTTCGTTTGACCACAAAGTACAGTTAGTGCTTGCATATTTTTTTGCAAACAAATATAATAAAATTTGTGATAAATATATTAAAAACTTCTTTACATACACCTAATTAAATCGATTCGATTTAATTTTTGATGCTTGATGCATCTAAATAAAATATATGTTAAATGTAATCGTTAAATAAGTAATTATCTACAAAAAATAAATATAAAATTAATTTAATTACTCAAGAGTTACTGACAAAGACAAATCTAAATTGTGTGCTTGGCGACTTTTTTTTTACTTTCTCTTAAAAATGTAATTTTTTAACAATATTAATTACTCAGAAAAAAAAACTAATATTTGTCACATTTACCTCTGCTGATCTCCTTGCCTATGTCTATGACGGGAACTTGTAGATGCGTAACTTCCTTCAGCTACAGGTTGTTGTATCGTTGCATCTACATTATAAGATCTAGTTCCCCCACCAAATTCTGAGGGTTTGCTTATCCCATGGCGGACAGCCAGATGTTTTTCAAAGAAATTTATTCCATTAAATATTTTATAAGAAGAGCACTGATATATGCAATGTGCTTTTCTCAAAACAGTGTCGATTCTGAACTGGTCCTTTAGCCAACTACTTGTTATTTCATTTTGTATCGTATCTAATATACCTGGATGTAATTCCAGATGCTCTAGTAATTTACTCTTTGAATATACCCGATGCACTGATCCACATTCATTGCACTTTGCAATGTACTTGTGTTCGCGTGTGAAATATCGTTCTAGAATGCTGTCTCCCCATATAAAGTTGCCTTCCGTGGTATATATCTGATGTGCGTGGAATAAGTGTGCTTCTAAAAATTGCTTGTTGGAAGCAGTTTCTGTACAGTGCTTGCACCGTTTATCACCCTTGTATTTTAACTTTTCTTCGCGCGTCAAATGCTCACAGTGGTCCATAATGTTTTTACAATATGTATAATTTTGTCGATCTGCCATTATATCCGCACTATATCACGGAGAATGTCTTACTAAATGTGACACACTGACTACAAGTATTCGAAATAACCGTTTGATGAAGGTTGCGGAGACACATGTGAATTTCTTCTCCTCTTCTAAATAAATGTAAATATTGTATGTACACAAAAATAATAGTTAGTAACTATAATAATAGCTAGTTATTTATTTTTTGACTCGGGACGCGGCTATCTTCAGATGGGAAGACACTATTAGAACGCCGCCGTGTATACACTCTACCGGCAGGAATGCCTGGACATAATACATATACATATCAAAATGTCCAGGCATTCTTGCCGGTCAGTGTACATAGTATTTAAAAAAAATGTGAAATCTTTAAATTGCGCCTTGTAATTGCAAAGAGAAGATATATATTGCTATGAAAAATAATTGAAAAAGAATTTAAGAGGTAACAGCAGTACAAAATAAAAACATTTAATTAAAATAAATAAATATATTTAATTAAAATAAATAAATTTTTCTTGTAAAAAAACTTGGTGCTGCCAGATTTCGAAATTTTAACATTAAAATTTAAACAGTACTAAAATTTGTGATTGAATAAAAAAACAACAAACATAATTTGGGGAAGAATGCGACAGGAGTAAGAAAGCAGCGCCAAGTTTTTTTACAAGAAAAATTTATTTATTTTAATTAAATATATTTATTTATTTTAATTAGTTTTATTTTGTACTGTTACCTCTTAAATTCTTTTTCAATTATTTTGCATAGCAATATATATACAAATATTCTCTTTGCAATTGGCGCAATTTAAAGATTTCTCATCTTTTTTTGAAATACATGTCACTTGGGTTGAGTTAAGTAACATAATTTTGTGATATAATAATTAAGGAGAAATTAAAACTACTACCACTTAGATTGGATTTTTGGATTTATACATATTACTTAGATTGAGCTAGGTAACATAATTTTGTTACATATTTTTGTTAAAGAAAAATAAAACTTCCACTTAGATTGGATTTTTAAATTTACAAAATACATTGCGTGTACTTGGCGCCTTTTTTTACCTTTTTTGAAAAAGATAATTTTGTACTGATATCACGCATTTAGTAGTGTTAAGCAGGGATCGGCAAAATAAGTTTTATCTATATATATAAAGGAAGATGTCATTCACAAAATTAGCAATAACAAATTAAATTTTTATTGAATTAGCAAATTAATAATATTCTGGAAACGATACAAGTGTCTTAAAATACTTTTATATGACATGTGCACGGAAAGTGGCCCATTGCGCACGCTACGCGCGCGTGATGGACCACTTTCCACGGGCTTGTAATATAAAATAGTGTGTGCAACACGTGCGTGAAGTTGAAAATTCCTGGGTGCGGTGATCGCACTCGCCTTCGGCTCGTGCGTCCACTCCGCACCCTTGAATTTCCATCTTCCAGCACTTGTTGTACAAATAACTATTATATCACACGTGCATGGAAAGTTCGACTTTCCATGCCTGTAGAGAGGGGCGAAAGCGGTCAATTTCACGCCAGGGCGGCATAGCGGGCGGAAAGTAACAACTTTCCTCCCTGTTTAGCGGGCGAAAAGTAAGCCCTGGCTTGAAATTGACCACTCTCGCCTCTCTCTAGGCATGGAAGTCGAACTTTCCGTAAAAGTATTGTGAAAAATATCGTGTGCACCTCGGGGCGAAAGCTTTTTCAGACTCGTGTGATTTGCCGCCCGAGCCGAAGGCTCGGGCGGCAAACTTTACACTCGTCTGAAAAACGCTACTTTCGCCCCTTGGTGCACATATTTACTTTTTTATAAACAGCTTAAGGTATCGATACAATAAATAATAGTATAAAAGCTACATTTGGATGGAACGGTAATAATTTACACATCCTACCTCTATAATTATGTTAAAATCATAATAGCGTAATAAATGGAAACGACTCATAAAAATAAATGTGATAGTATTTATGAAATAAAATTAAGTATGAAATATACGTTTAAGAAATATTACTTTAATGATTATATTATCTTACGCGTTATTAACATTCCATACAGCCGAAGCAAATAGATGCTATGATATACAGGATACCTTTAAACAATTGTTTCATTTTCTAACATTTTTCAGATATACTGTAATATAATCGTCATATTTTTTTACACAAAAATACTAACGTAAATTATTTGGACATTGTCACTACTAAAAAAATCAGATGAAGATAGTTTGTAATCATACAAAGGTATTATACTGTTTCGGTAATGTGTGTGTACACATCTTTTTAATTCACATATCTCTCATTTACCACCGATCATTATTTCATAATGATGCATTTGCAACGAAATAAATACGTCAGCAACATTCGAAACCATCGACTGGAAAAAGCATTCCTCTTGGTCTATTCGTTGTGACGGGAAAAATCGTATAATTTCAGCACTCAGAAGTAGATTCACTTCAATTGATGCGATTTTAAGGCGGAGCTCAATTCAAAGAATCCTCGTTGTTACTAAATATACTTACAAAGCCTGTGAATAGCGCTAATTTCGGTGCCATGCGCAGGTCTTCCCTTTTCGTGGCTGTATCCTGATCGGGCATCATCTTGTCCGCAATATGCTTATAGACTTTTCCATTCAGCATTAACGTAAAAAATAAAAAAGCCGTCGCGTCGTACCATTTGAAATCGTTATATATAATTGTCTTGGTATTATAATCAATTTTATAATAAGTGTTTCCTCTCCGATAGCATAAGCAAAATTAATTTTAGGAAATCTAAATTATTTTATCTTTTTCTGAAGATTGAATAAAAAAACGAAACTAAAAATTAAGTTCTTTTCAAATAATAGACAACTTGAATTAATTATTTGCTACACCGTATTACCATTAACAATGCTATGGAACGTATACAGGTTGCGTTGTCGTCTAATGCAACATTTTTGGGAACACATTCGGCAACTTTTATTAAATTTTACAAAGAAGAGATTTGAAATACTAAAGAATTTCGAGATCTACCACAAGTGAATTTAATTAAGATAATGGAATTAATCGAGAAAAGTAAATTACTTGAAGTCAGCACTTGTCATTTTTTGTTACCATTTAAGACAGACAAGGAATTTACATTTGCAAATACAGAGTGTTTCTGAAAGAGCGCCCATTAATTACATAGCGCTATTTTTTGTGAAAAATTGAGTCGAAGAAATCTGAACTATTTTTTTTTTCTATAATGCATAATTCTAATGCATAATCTGTACAGCAGTAATTATTGACTAAATTAAGTCAATTCAATTAGCACCATTCTTTAACCGAGCGTACGCTCACTGACGTACTAATTCAGAATTTTTCAACTCAATTTTTGATAAGAAATAGCGTTATGTAGGGGAGACCGGGGCTAAAACGTCTACGGGGTAAATACGTCTAATCAAATATCTCGGAACCTGTATATTGTGCGAACTCGCTATTAACATTGTAAACGCTGCTTATAGTACCCATGTGACCAACGGAATTTCGGCAGGTTACCTGCCGTGTTATGATTTTTACGAGGGCAAACGTGTTTTCGGAAGGTGAAAGTTACATTTTCTGCGCGTGGAAATTTTGTAATATCTGCAATAATATTTGCTCTCCAAATCTCGAGGTACGTGATTATAAAGAGTAATGCATGCTGAACACGAATCCAGTGTAGTTTTTTCATTATCGTTGATGTCTAATATTTCGTGGGCGATCAAACCTGAAACTTGTGTTTGGGGCTAATCGGTCAGTAAGCAGTCCGGGTGCATTTCCAAGGCATTTTCGGGCTCACTGCATATGGAATATGAATGAGACGGGAATTACAACCGTTCAGACACCGAATAGAGTCATCGGACGTCGAGGAGTGAAACAAGTCGGGCGAGTGACTTCTGCGGAAAGAGGAACCCTCGTAACTATTTTGCTTCCTCATAGAGGAAGCTTTGTTTTCGTGAATTTCATATATGAACCTTTGATTGCGCATAAAGTTGGGTCTAGTCAATCAAATTTAAATGAATTATATATGAAATAGGGGTAGAAGAAACCAACGAAGAGATTGGTTTTTGAGTTTTTTCTGCCAATATGTTCAGATCGTTGTAAAACGTCGAAATATCGCCTAAAAAAAAATGTCCGTCTGTATGTATGTATGTGTGTATGTGTGTGCATATGTTGTCCGTATGTGCTCTAACTTCCGCAAATATTGAGATATCGGGCTTTTTTTTTTTTTAATCGATAGAGTATCATTCAAGGAAGGTTGGTATTGAATTTGGCGATGATCGGTAAAGGGGTTCTTTTTTAAAAAAATTTTGAATTTTTTAAAAAATGTCCGTGGTAGCTCTAACTTTCGCAAATATTCAGATATCGATCTATTTCTAATTTTATTATATTTTTCAGTCTTTTCTACCCTTATTTCATATATAATTTTTTAAGATTTGGTTGATTAGACCCAGCTTTATACGCGATCAAAGGTCCATAATTTTGATCGCATATAAAGCTAAGTCTAATCAACCGAATTTAAAAGAATTATATATGAAATAGGGGTAGAAAAGACCAAAGTAAAAATTGTTTTTTGAGTTTTCGATGCCATTGGTTGATTAGAACCAGCTTTATACGCGATCAAAGATCTATAATTTTGATCGCATATAAAGCTAAGTCTAATCAACCGAATTTAAAAGAATTATATATGAAATAGGGGTAGAAAAGACCGAAGTAAAAATTGTTTTTTGAGTTTTTGATACCAATGTGTTGCTTATGTTCGAAAACGTCAAATTTAAATTTTTGGAGGATCGGTTTTAAGGATCGGCTATCCATCCAATAACTTAGGGTAGATTAAGGTAAATCGGATTA
This sequence comes from Temnothorax nylanderi, assembly GCF_030848795.1. Classification (NCBI taxonomy): domain Eukaryota; kingdom Metazoa; phylum Arthropoda; class Insecta; order Hymenoptera; family Formicidae; genus Temnothorax; species Temnothorax nylanderi. Next base: position 721,418 of record NW_027249138.1, read on the forward strand.
CTAATTAGCACGATAAAATAGCTCGTTTAAAATAAAACACTAACAAAAATTGTCTTAGAATTTATATTAATCCGATTTTTCATTTTCTAACATTTTTCAGATATACTGTAATATAATCGTATAAGCGTCATATTTTTTTTACACAGGAATACTAACGCTGTAACTTTTTCAATATTTGAGATAGCGATCTATATCTAATTCTATTGTATTTTCCAGTTTTTTCTACCCCTATTTCATATACAATTAATTAAAATTTGGTTAATTAGTTCCGGAGTTACAGACGTTTGAAATTTTTGAGAATCTGTTTTGGCGGAGGAGGAGGACGACGTGCGATTGGGTCAGCGGCGTCGCTCCTGACAGCCTGAAATGAGCGACCATGGCTGCATACATTTGAATAATTTTAAAGCAGCCAAAGGTATCCAGCCATACAAAGTGATACACTCGTATTTCGTGACCAGTACATCGACTGAGGCGCGTGTCAGGAAGGCTGTGAGCTGTTTATGTCACACATGTAAAACTTATAAAGATCGCCTACATTCTTGTCTTCATTGCATATTTTTTGGCTGCTATATAAAAGGTCACATACAAGAGCATGCGAAAACGAAAAAACATTTTCTAGCCGTTGATCTGTGTTATGGGAATATTCTGTGCTTCCAATGCGGCGATTATGTATACGATAGAGAATTGTTAACAGTGGCGAAAGCGCAATGGAGCGAGACAGTAAAATCCTTGATGCATGAAAATATGCTATCAAAATTTTTATCAAAATTTTAGTTTAGCATTTGATAAAAAAATATTTAAATAAATTGTTAAATTTTGTGATGTATTCCCCGGAAAATTCTACTCCAATTTCATATATAATTCTTTAAGATTTGGTTGATTAGACTTAGCTTTATATGCGATCAAAGGTCCATAATTTTGATTGCTTCCTCATATTTTTTTTTTTAATCGATAGAGAATCATTCAACGAAGGTTAGTATTGAATTGGGCGATGATCTGTAAAAGGGTTCTTAAAAAAAAAAAAATTTTTTTTTTTTAGAAAAGTGTGTTTTACGCTGTAACTTTTTCAATATTTGAGATAGCGATCTATATCTAATTCTATTGTATTTTCCAGTTTTTTCTACCTCTATTTCATATACAATTAATTAAAATTTGGTTAATTAATTCCGGAGTATATTAGATAACTTACTTGAGTGAAAAATACAACGCGATACAAAATTAGAAAAAATAATTTTAAAGTGTGCAAATTAGAAAGTTGTACATTACTTCCGTATACTTTGTATTAACCATAATTCATAAACTAACGTAAGCCGGATTTAGTCTATTGATGATAATTATAACTTCATTTAATTTAAATATTCTGGTTTGAAAGGTCTGTTCTAGGTACTAAACCAAAAATTTTTTTATTCAGAAGAAGTGTGGCTATCGTCTAAACTAGAATAAACATTATACGTTTATTAGTTTTTTTCTTTTAATAAAATATTAACAAAATTTTGAGAAAAAACTAATATTTTTAATAAAAAAGCCACCATTTTGTGCAGAATGGAAATATTGGTTTAGTTCTAGGAGTTTAGTTCAACCTCATATATTTGCTTTATTTATTAAATTTACTACCTAAATTCTTTCATCTTAGTACTGGATTCCATTATTTAATCGATTTTTTCGTAAGAGAAAAATTTATTGATTATTTATTAAATCTATTGATTATATTATTAAAATATTGACACATACAATACATACAGTAGAAAATGTTTACCATGCATAATTATTACATTATTGAAGTACGAAAGCCATTTTTTGCATTTTTCGAATTAATAAAGATCTCAAATAAAGAGCAATATTTTAATTGCAGCACGCGATACTTTTTCGAATTGGATCTCTTATTTTAATTAAAATTATAAAGTCTTTTCTGTTCACTTTTGCTTCCTCATAGAGAAAGCTTTGTTTTCGTAAAAAAAAAATTTTTTTTGTTTTTCTGAATGTGTTCAGAATGTTCTAAAACGTCGAAAAATTGTAATTTAAAAAAATGTCTGTATGTATGTATGTGTGTGTGTGTGTATGTGTGTGCCAAATTTACCGAAATTTCTATAACTCCAAAACTAATCAACCAAATCTAAACGAATTATATATGAAATAGGGGTAGAAAAAACTGAAGAATATAATAGAATTAATAAAAATTGCTAATAATCAAAGGGTTCTTTTTTAATAAAATTTTGAATTTTTGCAGAAATGTTTGTTTATGCATTAACTTCCGCAAATTTGGAGATATCGATCTATTTCTAATTTTATTATATTTTTCAGTCTTTTCTACCCCAATTTCATATATAATTCTTTAAGATTTGGTTGATTAGATTCAGCTTTATATGCGGTTAAAGGTCCATAATTTTGATTGCTTCCTCTATGAGGAAGCCAAAATAAATAAATATAAATAACTATGGCTTAAAATAGAGGAAGCAATGCAGGTTTCTACTTGCTTACTTAAAAAATATGAGGAAGCAATGTACAAGTTTCTACTTGCACCCTGTTTTAATAATGTTTCGCATAAAAATTTTAAATAAATTTTTATATTTTTTTCTTAAAAAACAATTATTAAAATGTATCCTGTTATTTTTTAGGATTAGATGTACGTATATGTATCGAAAATGCAGTGCAGACTGTTATACCCCGGCATTTTTGAGATTTCAATTTTTCCACCGTTGTCGTTTTTGCTCTATACCGGTTAAACAAAGCGACATAGACAAAAATTTCCTATATAAATTTTGTAGCTAAAGGTTCACTCTTTACAGTGGTATACCACATTTAACTACAATTATTTATTTTGTTGTTAAAAATTGGCACCGAAAAAAACGGACTGTTTAGCCCCGGTCTCCCCTAATTATTGGGTATTTTTTAAGAAACACTGTATGAGAATTTGTATTCAAATAAGTACTAATATATTACTAATTACACTTAATGTAGTTTAGTTATAAGTTTTCTCAAGTCTACAGATTAATTTAAAACAAAAGGAAATAAGAATTCTTACAAACTTATGTTACTTGTAAATATTTCATTTATTTTTATCAGTACTATGTCTTATTAAAAAATTCATTCTGTAGATTATTCTGCGTACATTGTACATTATAGCGTATATCGGAGTCTTTAGCAACTACCTTTTTCAACGAAATATTAATTTTTCTTAAATTTAAGCTTGATTTTTGTCTTTCAATGTTTATTTGCGTTTTCGATATTGTCATTAATTCGAGTTCAATAAAATGTGATTTATTTAAAACAATCAAATTCATAATTATTCCTTAATATATATAGAAAAAATAAATAAACTTATATTTTATTATTTATTTTCTTACCAGTTTATTTATCTTTATTTCTAATTCAGAGACGTATGTGATGTTGAGCGAGCTACATACACAGATGCTCGATTTAATAGAAATATACAATTCGATCACCTGGAGATGAAAGAAAATAAATTCAACAAATTTGAGTTCAATTTAATAACTCATCATCTTGAAATGTAAACATTTTGTTGTATGTAAACATTTTGAGATAATGAGTTATTAAATTTATTCGTTGAAAAAATAAAAATAAAACATGGCTTTTTTGATTGATTTCGTATCTCTTAATTGTTAATCTAGTCTCTGTGCTTCATTCGATATGAAATTGTATCGTCGTTTTAGGAGAAAGTAATTCGAAAGAATAAGACCAAATTGTGAGTAATAAAAGCTTTGCAAATTTATTTCCAAACAATAACAATATTGTTGAAATGTAATGTTGGAGCAGTCAGATAAAGCAAGAATGTAATGTATCCTACATAATGAAGGAAGTTCGTGATGTATCACTCATCGAATCTATTCGTTCGTTTATCTTTCGGCTATATAGCATATTTTAGAGATGCAATTAACAGTTATTGCATAAATAAGGAAGTCGATACTTAATTATAATTAAGTAATACAGTAATAATTATTACGATAAAAGTGCGCAAAACTTTAAAATAAAATTTTCTAATATTTTGAAGTCAATCTCACCATCAGCGAAAATAGTTGTGAGTTATAAAAGTTCTTCATATAGATCTAGCATCTGATTATTTAACTCCTTTCGGCAACTGCAAATTTTATACAAAATATTTCACCGGAAGAAATATTGACTATTGAGCAACAGATTCATAGCAGGCATTGCGACCTTTTATCGATTTTCTTCTCAACGCTTATCATAACGAAACTTGATAGCTGTTCTCAGGACTTCTTCGGCAATCGATGATGTTGATTTCAAACGTAATCAAGATGAGACCAAACGTAAGCTGCTATTTCGCTGTGTTCGCGAACTTAGTCATAACAAACCAAATAGCAACATTTACTTCGCCAGTGAATAATTAACAGTAAAGACTTTTTAATCAAACTTACTTTGACCAAAACCATACAATGATCGTACTGTCACAATAAAAAAAATTATAGTCAGTAGGGTCGATTTAAAAAGTTTTTACAGTCATAACGATTCCGAGAAGACAATAGATCTATCGTTTCCGCTCGCTGTTGCCAAGGGTTCAAAGTTTCTGGTATATTTTTTGTTCATTTTGAGTATAAAAAATCGCGGGACTTTCTTACGTCGGTCAATCATCAGTCAATTAATTGTCGTCAGTCATTATACCTACTTTTGGTCGCGAACAGTCTCCTGAGAAGGAAGATCGTCACTCATGTTTTGTTTATCTTTAATTAATTACGGTTGAAATATCACAATGTTGCATGTCACATCTCAAGTAAGTACGTAAGCTTCAAGTGCTTCGTTGTATAATGTATATATAATATATATATACATATGTGATAACACGATAAAATTTTTACTGTGACATAATTTATGGAATTGCGTTATATAAATTTTCTCAAAAACTAACATTTTAAAATATCTAAAAAACATGACATTATTTATAATCGTCAATAAATGATTGAAGGTATAAATTATTGTATATTGTTGAATTTATAGGCATCTGTTAAGTTTTTATTATCGATACTTATTGTTAGTTGAGAATAAAATCTTATATCACGATTTAAATCGTTTTGGATTCAAATTCTCGTGATGGATCAAGCTATATAATAAAGTGCTCGCGTATGAAAGATTCATTGAATTAATAAATTCAGCCTTTTGATGAATTGTCCTCGTGAGAAGAAGCGTTTGCGTCTAATATGCCAATGGAACATAGGGTACACCTACATGAAATGCCATACAAAAAATGACCATCGATATTCCCTCCACTTTGCCTCAATCCTGATTGGTCGAGTTAGCGATCCAGGGGATCAATCATGTATCTTTTTCCCGCGAAAACGTGAAAAGTGAAAAGTTTCACACCATTGAACTTAATGGCGAAAATTTTCCCTTTTTACCTTTCCGCCCTAGGGATCTAGTTACATGATCGTTACTCTGAAAGAAACTCATACTGCTCGCAGTCTAGTATCTGTGGTGCTCACCGACTGCGTGTTCCTACATGTTCTCTCTTTCTTGATTTTTCATTTTATACGGATAAATTAAATCTACTTCGCATAAACAGTGAGTACAAAAATCGATTAGTTTTTCCGATTAATCTTTAATTTAGCTTTCGTCAAATTTCCGTTAATTTCCTTTATTCGCTGTATTCGCTGTATTCATATATGTTCGACTTAATCGCTATTATGCATATCGATATATAAGAAGGAAAATATATTATAAATAACATAAAAAATATACATTCTTGAAAATATTAGTCACTTAGAAAACGTAAGTGCAGCAAACATGAGCAATTTTTGCAATTTTTTTTGTTTCTTCTTTGTTACTAACGTGGTAAAAGAAAAGAACACGAAGCACGTGCTCACAATATATCAGATTTAGAAAGAAATTGTTTTTATATTTTATTTAAAAAACTTTAAGAAACTGTTTTTTGTTTAAAATATTTAATTATTTAATAATGACATACATATGTTGTTACAAATTAGTTTATATTTTCAAACACTAGCACATTATTACCTAACCTCAATTTCTTTTTTCACGAGACAGACTGCTTGTGCTATACTTATTGCTAGGGTACGTGGCATAGTAACACAGACAGTGCGCATATGCACTAGTGGCTCAGTTTCTTTCACAGACTTCTATATACCACTAGATTGCTCATTTCGCAGCCATTTTTGCTTCCAAGAATGGAGAATGTCATTTAATATTTTTTATACTCACATATACAAATATATATAAATACATATGCAAACATATACAAATCACGCCTAACAAATATATAAACTAAACTTCTCGCACATTTTATCTCTTCTTTTTTTCTCTACATCGTAAAAAGAAAAAAGGAAAGATGAGCCGCACAAGAAGTTCCGCTAAAAAGAACAGATCTATTATCTATTTTCAGAATAGAATCAATGCTTGAAAACTTGTTTTCTCTTGCACAATGTTTCATGCAGGAATAAGCAAATTTTGAACAAGTTGATTGATTATCTCTAAATACTCCATTATCATATATAATAATTATAAGAAATAATATGATAATTATACGACCGTTATATGATATACAATCAAATAGATTAAACTAAAATCGCAATTTAATAGGCCCGAGCTGGATCTTGGTAGCCAAATTATTATATATATATATACACACACATATATTTTTTTCCGTGTATTAGTTATGTGTGTTAAAGTTATGTGTATTACACATAACTTTTCCAATAATAAGTAAACTGCGCGACGACTAGATTTGTCAGACTTATAATTAACACAGTTCCCGTTGGAGCAAAATCTCCTCTCTCCCCGCAATTAAATCGATTTGATTTAATCGTTAAATAAAGAAATTATTGCGAAAAATATTACCTCAGCCAGGATTCGAACCTGGAACCTCCCACATTCCGTGAAGGGTGTCACGTACCAATTTGACCACTGAAGCATGTGGTAATATTTATCACAATAACCGGTTAACAGTAAATTGAACGTCTTTTTCAGGTTATGTAAATAAACAATAATTATAATTATAAATCGAAATTATATCTTTACTTCCTTCTCAATAGAAATAAAAATATACAAAATTAATTCACTAATCTCAAGAAGCATTATTGAAAATTGTTAATTACAGTTATTTGATAAAATTAATTTTGATTGCACTAGACGCGCTAATTACCGTTCGGCTAAATAGAGTTTGTATGCTGTATTTTAATAAACGGACAAAAGTGTGCTACTTTTGAATGTCAATACTAATAATGCAAAAGCAAGCAAGACAAATTTATACTATATAATGTTTAAAGATTATATATATTATATAATTATAATAAATGTAAAGTATTATAATGCAGCATTTTAGCGTTTTTATGCCAAAAAAGAGCAAGGATTATAACCTTCATATCTTTATCTGCTTTCAGAGAAAGAATATGACATTTCATTATCCATTTGAGAATGAGAGTTTGAGTCAATATCCCTATATCGGCAGGGTCTCAACAGGAGAGGAAAATTCTGTTGACTTTATCTATCAATTTGTGAAGCAGTGTAATTATGATTGTATCAATAATTTGGCCACACTTGATACTATATGTTACATATATGGGGCACCTACCAAATTTCCAAAATATGGAGATTTTTCAGAAACATTCATTATGGTATGCGTATATTTCGCGGGATTATTGTCCTGTGGAAGTAATCACAGTTTAACATTATGCTACAAGATTTTGTACTATTTGACACATTTTGACATTTCAATATTTTAATACAGAGAACTTATGATTTCGATATCTCATTATTTTCTTCATGGCCTGCAAACATTGAACTACTTAATAAAAGTATACCATGGCATGAAAAAGATATCAAACACATCAATCATCTGGGTATGTAATATTTTAATTGATAAATAAAATATTATTAAAGAAGAAACGTTTTCATTGGGAAGGAATTATAATTATACTTTCTATTTTATAGAAATCGAGTTTCATGAAGCTGTATATCCAATCAGAATCTCTATATACGAAGTATATAATCCTGGAAACATAATTAAAATTTGGGCTCAAGATTCTTCAAATGATCGGTGGATTTTATTGTGGGATGGATTGCCTCAGATTGTGCCTCCGATATCAAGACTATTTTCCCCACCCTTACAGCTGTGTAACTTTAAAACCAACAAACTCAAATTAGAATTTAAGCACAGTATATTAGACTACACAAAGCTAGACGCTGTGATGCTTATCGGAACGTCAGAATTGATCCTTCCCAGAAATCCTGAAGAGAGTTTAACTGATCTATTAAAGAGACTTAACTGCATGTATTCTCACCATGAGGATGTCCATAATCTAACAGCAAATTACGAAAAAGCACATTTGGATATTGACCATCTTCAAAAGAATTTTCCTGAACATTGTATTATTTGTAAAAGGTATTACATTTGTCAACATTAAGTAGGTAGCAAAACGTGAGTGTGCAAATCATTGCTGGAAACAGTTTATGTATTGTTGCCACAAACATTGCGTAAACACGAATGAAATCGTAGCTCTATAGAATTCATATTTATGGTGCTTTGCAGCAAAATTGTGTTGTTTCCATCAATAATATTTAAACTATATAGCCAATGGAGCTTCCGGGCGTAAACTGTTGCTACCAAAATGTAACAAATGATGAATAGACCATTGCTTGAAACAAATTCAATACTGTTGCTGAGCATTTACAGACGCAGCTTTACATGTTGTTTGTACAAACATTCGTCACGAATTTACGCACATATTTCGTAAATATAACTGACGTTTTGCTATCTGGGTATATTCAATCTTTCTTTATTCTGTTAATAATAAAAATAAATTTGTTCCGACATTATTTGCAGCGATGTAGAAAACAGTTTTCATAAGAATAATTTCGGGAATGAAAAGACATCTGTACTTCTTAGGAAGGTAATCCCTGATTATATGAATCGTATAGATGAATCCAAAGAGCCATCACCTGACAGTTTTTCTGCGCTTTCTGTAAAGTATTCTAAGAAGTCTATTTCTCATAATAATATTTATTTCAATGTTATCTCGTGTACTAAAGTTTTGTGTTTTATCTTTCGCAGGATGAAGTAATTCTAGAAGTATTAAAGCACTTAGACTTGAAGACGTTATGCATCATGAACCAAGTAAATAAGCGCTTCAATGATTTAACACGGGACCCTCTACTATATACACGTTTGAACATGCGAAATATCTGTTGTCCTACTTATTTTTATAATATACTTTGCTACTTTACACCTAGATGTAAATATTTGCAACAATTAGATCTTACATTATGCAACTTTTCTTCTTCGCATTTCGTGCAATTTCTTGAGAATTGCGGCAGGCATTTAACGCACTTACGAATCATGGAATATGTCGACAATGAATGGATCATTGAATGGATATCTGTCGACAATGATGTCCTACTCAAAATTTCAGAGATATGCAAAAATTTGAAAGGTATATATATATATTAAGATTATACAAATATCAAAATTATTGTTAAGTTGCATGTATGACCAATACATATTTTTTTAGAGTTGTATCTGACGGGATATTTTGATAATGAAGGACTTTCATGTCTCGAAAATCTAGAGAGCCTGGAACAGTTGACACTTAAAATAACAAACCTAGAAGCTCAATGTCTTTGCAAAATACTGCAAAAAAATAAACGGATGCGTGAATTATATTTGCACTGTGAACTTAAGGGGATTTACAGTAAGGAGGGGTGCCCAGTCGACACTGTTGCAATAGAGTTAGGAAATTCGTGTCGGGACTTGCAAATAATAGATTTATATAAAGCAGGTACTTTTACATCGAAGGGTATTAATGCCCTTGCTGACTGTAAGAATTTACGAACAGTGATACTTGGGGAAAAAATGTATGTGCTACATTTTCTTTCGAAATATATATTACGTATTCTTTATTAAAAGTTATTTCTTTTGCAAGATTTTTGAAGAAGTTACTTCGATTTTATTTTTGTGATTGAAGTTCTGTAATAATTATATGGTTCTTGTTACAGATTCGACCTTGATGATAGCTTGAGCAGATTGCTTTCCTCCTGTCAACTGCTGGAAGAAATATGGTTGTATATTATTGTCATCACTGATCGCCATGTGAAATCACTAGCGGAGTGCAAAAACTTGAAATGTTTATGTCTGGCAGAAGTGAAATTTGTAACACCTGAAAATGTTTGCATTATTCTCGAGCAATGTCCTAAATTGCAACGGTTTCAGCTCCATTGCCACAATATTAGCCCCTACTTGATTAGCCAGTGGAAGAAAAGTCATCCACATGTGTTTTACGAGGAAGGAGGAATATATGAGGAGTATATAAATGAGGAGTATATGTGAATATTTCTATCGAGAATTTGATTCAAAACCATAGAAACTTATTTATACTATCGGGATAAGTGTCAGTTCAACAAAGTACAACTGATTTGAGAGTAAGTGTGTTTAAATTCTTACTAAAATACAGTACAAATGTCATTACCAAATAAAATAAACAGAAACTTATAGATTATTCTTCGAAATTCGACATAAAAACCCATAAAAAACGGATGATTCAAAATGATACAAATTATTAAAATCTGGTCAGTAAGTTTCTTCTTATAACTTATTAATACCAGATTATTCTGACTGTTTGATTGAATCTGTTTATATCTAATAGGTAGTTTCTTTTTTGATTATTCTGGCTAGACCAACGAAATGTCATGAAGTCTTTAGATACATGCAAACATACATACATACATACATACATACATATATACATGCGGACATTTTATAAAATTACGATTTTCCGACGTTTTAGAACATTCTGAACACATTGGCATAAAAAACTAGAAAAACAATTTTTTCTTCGGTCTTTTCTACCTCTATTTCATATGTAATTCTTTAAAATTTGGTTGATTAGACTTAGGTTTATATGCGATCAAAGGTCCATATACGAAGTTTATGAAAATAAAGCTTCCTCTATGAGGAAGCAAAAAAGATAAAACTTATTAAACGTGCTAATTTAGCGAATTTTGTATTATCGTCTTTTGTCAGTTTCGTATATCTGGCATATTAGTATTACATAATTTCAATTTTATTACACTAAGAAAAAAAAGCTGTTACTTCAATTAAAGTGCTATTGCAGCCGCTCGCTGAGGATGACACGGCATCGCTCACCCCAAGGCCGCCGAAACCGAGAGAAAGGACATCACCCCGATCTACCAGGGCGAATTTAAGGGAAATCCTCCAACAAGATGACTCCCGTTATGTGGAGGCAAATTCGATGCGGCAAAAGGAGTGCGAACACAAGTGGCGGCGTGTAAATTTTGTGTCGCATTAGATTCTGTTGGTTAAATGCGAATTTATTTTGAAGAAGCGTATAAATAAATATACATGGTTAATTTCGTTAATGTAAATAATTCATGGAAAGGCGATTTTCTATATACTAATATACAAGAATCATTATTAGCATGATTGTTTCGATGCGAGCGGTTAATTCTCGATAATGTTGAAGGTTTAATTATGCGAAAATATATATAAATTCCCATAATTGATGATGTTCCCGCATATTCGTAAAGAATGTGAAATTAAGTCCCAGCATATAGTTGTATATACAGGGTGTTAAAAACGTTGCGAGCGTTACCATTTAAGTATATCATAGCCGTAAGAGCGCGGTATGCAGGAGAGAACGAGCGAGTAAGAGCGAGGATGTCGTAGGCAAATGGTTATTTTAGGAAAATAGCTTCTGACTAGGCAAATGCTATCTGCCTGGCCAAATAGCTTTCATCATTTATTCTTGCTATTTTCCTAGTCAAATGCTATTTTCCTAGGCAGATGCTATTTGACTGAATCGCTGTTAGGCAAATGGTATTCTGCGAAGCATGCATTGGTGGGTAATTCTTCAGTTTAGCTACCGCAGCACAGAAATCGATGAAATTAGGCTTATTCGACGCGTTTTTGCACGAAACAAAAGAATCTGGCAGAAAAAAGTGTCGCTCTGCCCCGCGAAGCGAGATATTAATCGTTAAAGTTGACAGGAATTAGGTTATGATTCCTGTCATACCGACGAGATGTAGCGACCATGAACATGCCCCGCGACAACTTCTCACTGATTTTAGGACACGCCTTCGGCGTATAGATTAGTGACGCGCTTTAAATGTATTTAACTGTTTAAAGCGCGTCACTGAAGTGCACCAATGCATGCTTCACGGAATACCATTTGCCTAACAGCGGTTCAGTCAAACAGCATCTGCCTAGGAAAATAGCATTTATCATTTATGACTAGGAAAATAGCAAGAATAAATAGTGAAAGCTATTTGGCCAGGCAGATAACATTTGCCTAGTCAGAAGCTATTTTCCTAAAATAACCATTTGCCTACGACATATACATATATGTAGAATTCACGCGCACGCAAAATATAGCAACATATTTTGCAAGATTAGCAATATAGGTAACAAATTGGGATCAACTGTAATGTATGAACATGTTTTCTTCAAACAACGAAGTATTCTTTAAATATTTTAATATACAATCTGTTTTATTAATTAATAAATACAAATTAAATATTACAAATACTATTTTATAAGCAAGACAATTTTCGCCCAATTAATCAATTTCGTCGGTATATGAACAATATGCATTGATATTTATTTGAAATATGTTATATCCTGTTATAGTGATTATCGGACTTACAATTAGTAAAAATACAAAAAAAATATTAACATTACAATGTTAGTGCTAATAAATGACAAACTTATCAAAAATTTAAAAAATGAAAAATTTCGAAACGTTACTGAATAAAGGTAACTGGTGAGAAAAACGGAGTTTCCTAAATCATCAGCGTACGGAATTAAACAATTGTTAAACAGTGCCGTTATATTTACATTGATATATCCTCTTTAGACAAAGCATGCTCTTTCAAATAAAATTATAGACGATAAAGAATTTTAGAATGCTGTTGCATAATGCTACACTGAGAAAAAAAAATCGTTGATTCAAAGAAATATTATTTGATTCAACTAAATGCAGCGGTCACGGGCTGTCAAGCTAACATTTGTTAATTCAACAAATATTATATAAAATAAAATAAAATATTTCTTGATATTACTCACGTATATTTGATTTAAATATATTAATATTTACATTAAACAAATCACACCAACTAAACGAGTTTAGTCAAATTAACAACATTTTTTTCTCAGTGTATAGCCAACGAGAAAGAGGTAACGCCGAATGCTATCGGGCGGTAGTTGGAGAAAAAGAAAAACTCCGAAATGTGACGAACTCTTTAGTGTCTAATATTGTTCGAGATAGCATGATTCGCAGCGATGTTAAAATAAACGTATATCTCGAAATTTCTTTAATGTCATTTGTTGCATTTTCGGCACGCCGACTTTCTCGCCGAGTGAAAACAACGGTATACATATATTAGCTCCTTTCTCTCGTTGCCTAGCATTATGCAACGATATTCTAAGACTTTTTATCGTTTAATCTTGTTCTAGAGAGCATACTTTGCATTAAAGGATACATAGAAATGATAAGATGAATGTATTTATCGAGATTTGTTTAGTCGTTTGTCACATTTCGGACCGTCTTCCTGCCGAGCACGAGCGACGAGACTCGTAGCTTCTTTTTTTCGTTGCCCAGCATTATGCCAAGGCATTTTATAACTCTTTATCGTTCAATCTTGTTCGAGAGAGCATGCCTCACATTAAAGGACACATAGCAATGATAAGATGAATGTATTTCTCGAGATTTGTTTAGTCGTTTGTCACATTTCGAACCGTCTTCCTGGCCGAGCACGAGCGACGAGACTCGTAGCTTTTTTTTTCGTTGCCCAGCATTATGCCAAAGGACACATAGCAATGATAAGATGAATGTATTTCTTGAGATTTGTTTAGTCGTTTGTCACATTTCAGACCGTCTTTTTGCCGAGCACGAGCGACGAGACTCGTAGCTTCTTTTTTTCGTTGCCCAGCATTATGCCAAGACATTTTATAACTCTTTATCGTTCAATCTTGTTCGAGAGAGCATGCCTCACATTAAAGGATACATAGCTATGATAAGATGAATGTTATATTTATCGAGATTTGTTTAGTTGTTTGTCACATTTCGGATACGACCGTTTGCCTTCCCGCCGAGTGCGAGCGACGGCATTCGTAACTTCCTTTTTTCGTTGCCTAGCGTTATGCAACGATATTCTAAAACTTTTTATCGTTTAATATTGTTCGAGAGAGCATACTTCGCATTAAAAGATACATAACAATGATAAGATATGATTGTATTTCTCGAGATTTGTTTAAGTGTCGTTTGTCACATTTCGAGGCTCCGATTTTCTCGCCGAACAGTAACGGCATTCGTAGCTCCTTTTTCTCATTGCCTAGCATTATGCAACAATATTCTGAGACTTTTTGTCGTTTAATCTAAAAGACGATAAACCGTACGAAAATATTGTAAGCAGCATTCATGCACACAGAACTCTAAAATACTGTAATACAGGATACAGTTTATATTATAGCTGTATTGTGTATACTCAATTTTACTGTTACACATATCCATATATGTTATTGTTAAATTTATAATTACGTTAACATACTTACTGTTGTTTTTACTCGGCGAGAAAGCGCGCAGAGAAAATACGACAAATGACACTAAAGAAATCTCGAGAAATGCATTCATTAATTTTATCATTGCTATGTATCCTTTAATGCGAAGTATATGCTCTCTCGAACAACATTAAACGATAAAACGTTTCAGAATATTGTTGCATAATGCTAGGCAACGCGAGAAAGGTAGCGAAGAGTGCCCACGGGCGGCGCTCGGGAAGATAAAAACTCTGTGATATGTAATATGCGAACGACAAAGGAGAAATAGGTTAATTTTATCATTGTTATCTATCCTTTAATGTAAGGCATGCTCTCTCGAACAACATTAATCGATAAAAGGTTTTAGAATGTTGTTGCATAATGCTAGCCAACGAGAGAAAGAAGCTTGTAGTTCGCTCAACGAGAAAGTCGGAGCGTCGAAAATGCGACAAATGACACTAAAGAAATCTCGAGAAATACGTTCGTTATATCATTGTTATCTATCCTTTAATGTGAGGCATGCTCTCTCGAACAAGATTAAACGATAAAATTCTCAGAATATTGTTGCATAATGCTAGCCAACGATTAATAAATTCTTATAAAATATTGTAATTAGCGCTAATGTGATTGCAATATCATTAATAATACATCTCACATTAGGGAGGAAGCTGTGACAGCGTTATAAACAACGCTGCTTTGGAAGCATGCCACTGGCTACTTAAAATAAACCTTTAAAAATCAGTTAGCAAGAACATCGAAATATTTATGAATTTTACGGATAGACATTGCCGTGCACGCCGCGCCGCGGCGCGCGCCGGCATTCCCGGACTCGGCGATCTAGGTCAAGGCCAATTTAGAAAGTAGGTCAATGTACAGCTCGTGACAAAAGTGTCCCACCGCCCGCCGCACCGCTCAAGTAGGTCAAGGCCATGTGTCGCGCTGGCTTGGCCTGAGAAAGTCTTCCCTATCGTTTATCGCAAATATCTGGGCAACCACCCCAAGATATAGAGATGATTCGAAAAGGACTGTTTAGTTTATACTCTGCGCTATTGGAATATCTCGATTTTGTTACTAACAATTACATCCTTTTGTTTATTTAACATGATAAAGCGCCCGCGTGCCGTAAAGATCGGGCGCCAAATAATTTCTGACTTTCATAAAACGCTTATATATCTCGGCAACCGTAAATGATAGAAAGATGATTAAAAAAAGACTTTGTACTTTATACTTTGCCCTATTGGTATTACTCAATTATATTACTCGCAATTATGTACTTTCGTTTATTAAAGCAATAAAGCGCGCGCGTGCCGTAAAGATCGGGCGCCAAATGATGTCTGATGACTTTCATAAAACGCTTTATATGTCAACAACCGCAAACGATAGAAAGATGATTTAAAAAAAGACTTTGTACTTGGTACTTTGCCCTATTGGTATTAATCAATTACATTACTCGCAATTATATACCTTCGTTTATTAAAGCAATAAAGCGCGAGCTGGCCAAAAGAATCGTGCGCCTCGCCATTCATCATTTTCATTAAACGGTTATATCTCGGCAACCGCAAACGATAGAAAGACGATTCAACAAGCACTCGTTAGTTTGAAATCTGCCCTATTGGAATTAGTCATTATTAATACTGCCAATTTTACAGTTTCGATTACTAAAACGAGAAAGTGCGCGAGATCTTAACGAAACGTGCGCCGACCGACTTTTTATTTTCATTAAACACTTATCAAGGTTTGGAATCAAAGGAGAAACCCTAATCTATTAAGGATCCAAAGATCAATATTCTTGATATAACATTAATTTTTCTGTTCCGGTAATAAACGTTGCTTGTTGTTACGAATCACTACTACCTACATAATCCGCGTTTTTCGACTATAATGCAACTGATGTAATCTAACAGTAAAGTAGAAAATTCACAACAAAGGTATTAATCATTGATAGATTTATTAAAACTTTGATATACAAATTATCATGCACTTAATTTTATACTATACAATAATACGTAAATTCCGACATATCGTACCCCGAGAAGAACATTTGCACTGTCACAACTCAAAAATATTCGATTTTGAGTTAAGCCCATAAAAATATGGCTAAGGTGTTCCCTACATGCTTATAATATAGTGTTACAAGTCTATATGCAAAATATGCCGCACGGAAGCAGAAGTGTTAATCTTTTATTCTTTTAAACCAATTAAGTTGCGATCGCTGAATAAATTGTGTCATAAGTGAAATAATTGACAAGTGAATCACAGCAGACGTCTTAAAAAAAACAGTATAAGTTTTATCAACAAAATTATATAGATAACAGCCGTAATTGCAATTGCTTTAGTTATCTCACTACTCAAAAAAATTGAATTAAATTTGTTTTTCCACTCTCCTGAAAATTGTGGATTTTTGAGTTGTGACAGTATTCTTCTCAATGTGCGATATATCTACGTCAAATTTTTAGTAAAAAAATATAAGATTTTTTTTAGCATACAAATTCATTAAAATACTTTAATTTTGTTTCTTTATTTGAAGAACATACAGGGGCATACATATATATATATACATATATATATGTATAAATATATGTATAAATATATATATGTATGTATGTATGTAAGTATATATTGTTGGAAAAATCGCATGTCCTAAACGGTCCACTCAAATTTTTATGTAAATTTAACATAATATTATATAATATTAATATTATATTATATTATATTATTAATATTATATTATGTTTGAAATATTTCACACAAAATATTTTACACAAAAATTTTAACAAGGATCTTTTTTAACAAACCTTTTCTTTTACAAAAATTGTCCAACAGTGTATCTATATATATATATACCCGTAAATGTGTTCTTATTCGTATATATGTATATATAAAGATATTTGCCTCTCTTAATTATCCAAGTCTCCAAATAAGAATTATAATGCTTGTCTGTGTACCGTTTTCAGAACATCGGAATCCGTGACGTTGCTGTTTATTCAGAGTCTTCTGAAGAACTTTGTCTTACATCTGTGGCCTGCATTTATGTGAAAAGTAATATAAATATAGAGAGAAATGTTTCAATAACACATTTTATTCGATTTTTAACTAAAATTATCACACTTTGAAGATCTATATATAAACAGTCAATGTAACTTATCAAAAGTAATTTTTATACGTGTAGTTCATCCACATCTTTGTACATATTTATATAATATCACTAGTATTTATTATAGCGAGTTAAAAGATATTGTTCAAAATAAACTGTATTATGCACCCACATTAATTTAATTATAAAATGCACTAATAAGAGTATGAGCTACATAATAGGATTTAAGTAACCAGCAGATATCACCCGTAGCAAATTTTAATATAATATCTATATGATTTACATATTTCTCTAACGCCGAGTATATTTAAATTTACTGTCCGATTGAAAGATAAAATGTGTGCAAAGTAAATCGCAAAATGATTCTCCGTAAATTTATTGTGAAAGACAAGAATGTAAAACTTTTTAAGAAAACATTAAAAACATTAAAAACTGTTTATATGTATATAGTAACATAAACTAAAATATAAAAGTAATGATATAAACATAAGAGTAAAATTACAAAAAAGCAGATATTGCACGATGACTATGTTCTCGTTGGCACAAAAAAATTCACAAGAAAAGATTCGCCAAGAATAAATATTTAGTTGCTAGCGCCAATGCGCTCATAATTTCCTCATAATGCAGTTTAGATTGACAGAGTGTTTCGATCAATATTAAATTTGTAAAATTATTTTAAGTAGTGTGCTCAACATAAGCAAATAAAATAATAATTAATAAAAGTAATAATTACTTTAAATTCATATTCAAGATCTATTAATAGTCCTTCTTCAGGCGATTGTTTCGTCGGGTCAGACTTTCTTTTTCGGGTTTTACTTTCAGGTAGGTTCTTTACATCTTCGTCCGTCGGGTCAGACTCTCTTTTTCGGGTTTTACTTTTGACATCTTCGTCCGTCGGGTCAGACTTTCTTTTTCGGGTTTTACTTTCAGGTAGGTTCTTGACATTTTCGTCGTCCACTGATTTAGCAGAACACGGTACAGGTCTGCAATTATAAATAATATGATTAATTAAACAGACAACTTGATAAAAAAATGTAAAAATTATAAAATCATAATTGATCGTGGTACTTCGTCTATTTAATCAAAATATTGAAATAAAGATATGTGGTGAGATGAAAGATAAAAAATTGTATGCACGTATATTGATATAAATATACATAAAGTTACTGGTACAATTCTTATAATAAAAAAAATTTAATTAATGGACTAATGTAAGTACACACTAACTTAAATACATAAAAATTTAATTATGAAAATAAAACATAAAAATTATATTTTAACATTTATAGGTCTGTCTCGGTAATATTTGTCCAATTAAGTTAAACTTATATCTACTTTTAACACTTAGGCCGGTATTCATAGTTATTTAAGACCGTCTTAAGTTCAATCTTAAGATGTCATGAACCAATCACAGAGCCGTATTAACGTCTTAAGACATTACTTAAGACAATCTTGAAGACTATGAATACCGGCCTTAATGATTTATTTGCACATGGATGCATATAGTTTTTAATATTTCTCATTGTACTTGTACATTCCTTACCATTGTAATATTTTTTTGAAAACATTTACACATTTTACACAAGTTTACCGTACAATTTATGCCAGCAATTATCAAGAACATTAAATACTGATTAAATATCTATCTGTTCCTTCGTCGGAAATGAAAATTAAGATACACAAGTAATGATATAAATTTTAGTAAAAATGCAAAACAAAGCACATATTCTGCAAAAAATGACCGTGTTTCTATTGGCATAGGAAATATCAAAAGAAAAGTTTGACAACAAATAAATGTTTATATAGTTACCAGTTACCGCGTACCGTACAATAATTTTTTCACACAGTGCAATAGATATATGTTTACAAATTAAAATGTAAATATTTAATTTTTGAAGTCAATTTGTACACTTTGCGCAATACAAGAAAAGAAAATAATTACTCGATATTAAAGCCTGCTATTCCTGTTTCTTATTCCTCTATGTCCTCGTTGACACAAAAAAAATCCCAATAAAAGATTCGCCACGAATAAATATTTAGTTGCTAGTGCCAATAATTTTCTCATAATGCGGTTTAGATTGACAGAATGTTTCGGTCAATATTAAATTTGTAAAATTATTTTAAATAGTGTGCTCAATATAATAAGTAAGTAAAATTATAATTAATGAAAGTAATAATTACTTTATTTGCGATGAAGCATCTTTTGATTCAAACAATTTCGTCTGGTCTAATAAATCTGCTGTTTCACTTTCAGACTGGAGCGTTTCAAAAAATTCCGCACATTCTCTGAAATTATATATACATATATAATATAATTAATTAAACAGGCAACATGATAAGAAAATTTCTAAAATTGTAAAACCATATAAATCGATCGTAACACTTCGTTTATTTAATCGAAATATTGAAATAAAGACATGTGGTAAGATAAAAGATCAGAAATATATGTATACTAGCTGGTTACCCGGGCTTCGCCCCGGAGGACATATGTAATAAGACACGCAAATAGTCTCTCTCTCTCTCTCTCTCTCTCTCTCTCTCTCTCTCTCTCTCTCTCTCTCTCTCTCTCTCTCTCTCTCTCTCTCTCTCTCTCTCTCTCTCTCGCTCTCTCTCTCGCTCTCTCTCTCCCTCTCTCTCTCCCACCCGTAAGAATTAAAAAAATTAAAAAAATCGGTTTCCAGAAAATAGATAACGAAAAACTATACACTCTATAGCACTCGCCGGAAAATTCTACCCCTATTTTATATGGTTCTAATACAAAATCTGTCCAGCCGTTCTTGAGTTATAAATGGTGTAACTAACCCGACTTTGTTTTATTTATATAGATGTATATACATATATTAATATAAATATACATCAAGTTTCCGGTACAATTCTTATACAATAAAAAAATTTAATCAATGGACTAATGTATATACACTAACTTAAATATATAAAAATTCAATTATGAAAATAAGACATAAATATTTGTATTTTAACATTTAGCTCTGTCTCAGTAATATTTATCCAATTAAATTAAACTTATTTCTACTTTTGACACTTATGATTATTTGCATACGATGCGTATACTTCTTAATATTTTTTATGTACTTGTGTTACATTCCTTACCATTGTAATATTTTTTGAAAACATTTACACATTTTATGCCTTTCCGCAGATTTATCGTACAATTTATGCTAGCAAATATCAAGAACATTAAATGCTGATTAAATATCTGTCTGTTCCTTTGTCGGAAATGAAAATTAAGATTACTAGTACACAAGTAGGTACTAATAATATAAATTTTAGTAAAATTACACAAGCAGAAAGCAGATATTTCGCAAAAAATGATCATGTTTCTATTGGCATAGGAAATATCAGAAAAAAAGTTTGACAATAAATAAATTTCTAGTTACTGGTTACCGCGTACCGTGCAATAATTTTTTCACACAGTGCAATATATGTTTACAAATTAATATATGAATATTTAATTTTTGAAGTCAATTTGTACACTGCGCAATACAAGAAAAGAAAATAATTACTCGATATCAAAGCCTGATGCTGCTCCTCTTTCTTGTTCAGGCGGTATCATCTGTTTGATAGTTTCTGTTCCACTTCGATGTTGTATAACCCTATGCAAATTGTCGTGACTCATTGATGTAGAAGTACTGGGTGCGGAATATGGTCCGATTAAGAAACTAGAAAACAACGTAAAAAGTTTTTAAAATTTTACAATCATAAAAAATCGTGATTCCCTATTTATTTTAACACTTTAAAGCATACATTTTTTCTTTTAGCGAATTTTTATGAAACTTAGGATGCGTTCGGGAAGACGCTATTAGCGCTATTTTCTTATTCTATCCTTGTTTTACACTTGATGAGCGATAAAGATAGAATGATGCAATAGCGCTAATCGCGCGCTTCCCGAACGCAGCCTTAATACTCAGGAGTTTCTGTTGGTTCCTTTAATTTCGGGACGTGTGACGTGTGTGTCACGCTGTGCTTTAAAGGGTTAAACAATATCAACGAAATTATGTGATGTGATAAATGACCAAAGATATTTATAGTACAAAAATGTATAAAATTATTAATATAATTTTCCACTGTAAATAAAATATGTATAACTAATGAATTAATTATCCTAACATATTAACAGAATGGGTATTAATAAATTATTTGAAAGTAAAGAAGTTCGTTTGACCACAAAGTACAGTTAGTGCTTGCATATTTTTTTGCAAACAAATATAATAAAATTTGTGATAAATATATTAAAAACTTCTTTACATACACCTAATTAAATCGATTCGATTTAATTTTTGATGCTTAATGCATCTAAATAAAATATATGTTAAATGTAATCGTTAAATAAGTAATTATCTACAAAAAATAAATATAAAATTAATTTAATTACTCAAGAGTTACTGACAAAGACAAATCTAAATTGTGTGCTTGGCGACTTTTTTTTTACTTTCTCTTAAAAATGTAATTTTTTAACAATATTAATTACTCAGAAAAAAAAACTAATATTTGTCACATTTACCTCTGCTGATCTCCTTGCCTATGTCTATGATGGGTACTTGTAGATGCATAACTTCCTTCAGCTACAGGTTGTTGTATCGTTGCTTCTACATTATAAGATCTAGTTCCCCTACCAGATTCTGAGTGTTCCTTTATCCAATGGCTGACAGCCAGATGTTTTTTAAAGAAATCTATTCCATTAACTATTTTAAAAGAAAAGCACTTATGTATGCAATGTGCTTCTCCGCTTTCAGTGTCGATTCTGAAATGGTCGTTTAACCAACTACTTGTTATTTCATTTTGTATCGTATTTAATATATCTGGATGTAATTCCAGATGATCTAGTAATTTACTCTTTTCATATACATGTAGCACTAATCCACATTCATTGCACTTTGCAATGTACTTGTGTTCGCGTCTGAAATATCGTTCTACAATGCTGTCTCCCCATATAAAGTTGCCTTCCGTGGTATGTATCTTATGTGCGTGGTATAAGTGTGCTTCTAAATATTGCATGTCGGAAGAAGATTCTTTACACTGCTTGCACCGTGTATTACCCTTGTATTTTTTCTTTTCTTCGGGCTTCACACGCTCACAGTGTTCCCAAATCGTATTACAATATGTAAATTCTTGATGTTGATCTGCCATTATATCCGCACTATATCACGGAGAATGTCTTACTAAATGTGACACACTGACTACGCCAAAGAAAGTATTCGAAATAACCGTTTGATGAAGGTTGCGGAGACACATGTGAATTTCTTCTCCTCTTCTAAATAAATGTAAATATTGTATGTACACAAAAATAATAGTTAGTAACTATAATAATAGCTAGTTATTTATTCTTTGACTCGGGACGCGGCTATCTTCAGATGGGAAGACACTATTAGAACGCCGCGCGCCGCCGTGTATACACTCTACCGGCAGGAATGCCTGGACATAATACATATACATATCAAAATGTCCAGGCATTCTTGCCGGTCAGTGTACATAGTATTTAAAAAAAAAAAGTAAAATCTTTAAATTGCGCCTTGTAATTGCAAAGAGAATATATATATTGCTATGAAAAATAATTGAAAAAGAATTTAAGAGGTAACAGCAGTACAAAATAAAAACATTTAATTAAAATAAATAAATATATTTAATTAAAATAAAGAAATTTTTCTTGTAAAAAAACTTGGCGCTGCCAGATTTCGAAATTTTAACATTAAAATTTAAACAGTACTAAAATTTGTGATTGAATAAAAAAACAACAAACATAATTTGGGGAAGAATGCGACAGGAGTAAGAAAGCAGCGCCAAGTTTTTTTACAAGAAAAATTTTTTATTTATTTTAATTAGTTTTATTTTGTACTGTTACCTCTTAAATTCTTTTTCAATTATTTTGCATAGCAATATATATACATATATTCTCTTTGCAATTGGCGCAATTTAAAGATTTCACATCTTTTTTTGAAATACATGTCACTTGGGTTGAGTTAAGTAACATAATTTTGTGATATAATAATTAAGGAGAAATTAAAACTACTACCACTTAGATTGGATTTTTGGATTTATACATATTACTTAGATTGAGCTAGGTAACATAATTTTGTTACATATTTTTGTTAAAGAAAAATAAAACTTCCACTTAGATTGGATTTTTGAATTTACAAAATACATTGCGTGTACTTGGTGCCTTTTTTTACCTTTTTTGAAAAAGATAATTTTGTACTGATATCACGCATTTTGTAGTGTTAAGCAGGGATCGGCAAAATAATTTTTATTTTTTATTATTTAATTATTCACAAAATTAGCAATAACAAATTAAATTTTTATTGAATTAGCAAATTAATAATATTCTGGAAACGATACAAGTGTCTTAAAATACTTTTATATGACATGTGCACGGAAAGTGGCCCATTGCGCACGCTACGCGCGCGTGATGGACCACTTTCCACGCGCTTGTAATATAAAATAGGGTGTGCAACACGTGCGTGAAGTTGAAAATTCCTGGGTGCGGTGATCGCACTCGCCTTCGGCTCGTGCGTCCACTCCGCACCCTTGAATTTCCATCTTCCAGCACTTGTTGCACAAATAACTATTATATCACACGTGCATGGAAAGTTCGACTTTCCATGCCTGTAGAGAGGGGCGAAAGCGGTCAATTTCACGCCAGGGCGGCATAGCGGGCGGAAAGTAACAACTTTCCTCCCTGTTTAGCGGGCGGAAAGTAAGCCCTGGCTTGAAATTGACCACTCTCGCCTCTCTCTAGGCATGGAAGTCGAACTTTCCGTAAAGGTATTGTGAAAAATATCGTGTGCACCTCGGGGCAAAAGCTTTTTTAGACTCGTGTGATTTGCCGCCCGAGCCTTCGGCTCGGGCGGCAAACTTCACACTCGTCTGAAAAACGCTACTTTCGCCCCTTGGTGCACATATTTACTTTTTTATAAACAGCTTAAGGTATCGATACAATAAATAATAGTATAAAAGCTACATTTGGATGGAACGGTAATAATTTACACATCCTACCTCTATAATTATGTTAAAATCATAATAGCGTAATAAATGGAAACGACTCATAAAAATAAATGTGATAGTATTTATGAAATAAAATTAAGTATGAAATATACGTTTAAGAAATAATACTTTAATGATTATATTATCTTACGCGTTATTAACATTCCATACAGCCGAAGCAAATAGATGCTATGATATACAGGATACCTTTAAACAATTGTTTCATTTTCTAACATTTTTCAGATATACTGTAATATAATCGTCATATTTTTTTACACAAAAATACTAACGTAAATTATTTGGACATTGTCACTACTAAAAAAATCAGATGAAGATAGTTTGTAATCATACAAAGGTATTATACTGTTTCGGTAATGTGTGTGTACACATCTTTTTAATTCACATATCTCTCATTTACCACCGATCATTATTTCATAATGATGCATTTGCAACGAAATAAATACGTCAGCAACATTCGAAACCATCGACTGGAAAAAGCATTCCTCTTGGTCTATTCGTTGTGACGGGAAAAATCGTATAATTTCAGCACTCAGAAGTAGATTCACTTCAATTGATGCGATTTTAAGGCGGAGCTCAATTCAAAGAATCCTCGTTGTTACTAAATATACTTACAAAGCCTGTGAATAGCGCTAATTTCGGTGCCATGCGCAGGTCTTCCCTTTTCGTGGCTGTATCCTGATCGGGCATCATCTTGTCCGCAATATGCTTATAGACTTTTCCATTCAGCATTAACGTAAAAAATAAAAAAGCCGTCGCGTCGTACCATTTGAAATCGTTATATATAATTGTCTTGGTATTATAATCAATTTTATAATAAGTGTTTCCTCTCCGATAGCATAAGCAAAATTAATTTTAGGAAATCTAAATTATTTTATCTTTTTCTGAAGATTGAATAAAAAAAACGAAACTAAAAATTAAGTTCTTTTCAAATAATAGACAACTTGAATTAATTATTTGCTACACCGTATTACCATTAACAATGCTATGGAACGTATACAGGTTGCGTTGTTGTCTATTGCAACATTTTTGGGAACATATTCGGCAACTTTTATTAAATTTTACAAAGAAGAGATTTGAAATACTAAAGAATTTCGAGATCTACCACAAGTGAATTTAATTAAGATAATGGAATTAATCGAGAAAAGTAAATTACTTGAAGTCAGCACTTGTCATTTTTTGTTACCATTTAAGACAGACAAGGAATTTACATTTGCAAATACAGAGTGTTTCTGAAAGAGCGCCCATTAATTACATAGCGCTATTTTTTGTCAAAAATTGAGTCGAAGAAATCTGAACTATTTTTTTTTTCTATAATGCATAATTCTAATGCATAATCTGTACAGCAGTAATTATTGACTAAATTAAGTCAATTCAATTAGCACCATTCTTTAACCGAGCGTACGCTCACTGACGTACTAATTCAGAATTTTTCGTAATTATTGGGTATTTGTTTAAGAAACACTGTATGAGAATTTGTATTCAAATAAGTACTAATATATTAATTACACTTAATGTAGTTTAGTTATAAGTTTTCTCAAGTCTACAGTTTAATTTAAAACAAAAGGAAATAATAATTCTCACAAACTTATGTTACTTGTAAATATTTCATTTATTTTTATCAGTACTATGTCTTATTAAAAAATTCGTTCTGTAGATTATTCTGCGTACATTGTACATTATAGCGTATATCGGAGTCTTTAGCAACTACCTTTTTCAACGAAATATTAATTTTTCTTAAATTTAAGCTTGATTTTTGTCTTTCAATGTTTATTTGCGTTTTCGATATTGTCATTAATTCGAGTTCAATAAAATGTGATTTATTTAAAACAATCCAATTCATAATTATTCCTTAATATATATAGAAAAAATAAATAAACTTATATTTTATTATTTATTTTCTTACCAGTTTATTTATCTTTATTTCTAATTCAGAGACGTATGTGATGTTGAGCGAGCTACATACACAGATGCTCGATTTAATAGAAATATACATTTCGATCACCTGGAGATGAAAGAAAATAAATTCAACAAATTTGAGTTCAATTTAATAACTCATCATCTTGAAATGTAAACATTTTGTTGTATGTAAACATTTTGAGATAATGAGTTATTAAATTTATTCGTTGAAAAAATAAAAATAAAACGGCTTTTTTGATTGATTTCGTATCTCTTAATTGTTAATCTAGTCTCTGTGCTTCATTCGATATGAAATTGTATCGTCGTTTTAGGAGAAAGTAATTCGAAAGAATAAGACCAAATTGTGAGTAATAAAAGCTTTGCAAATTTATTTCCAAACAATAACAATATTGTTGAAATGTAATGTTGGAGCAGTCAGATAAAGCAAGAATGTAATGTATCCTACATAATAAAGGAAGTTCGTGATGTATCACTCATCGAATCTATTCGTTCGTTTATCTTTCGGCTAGCATATTTTAGAGATGCAATTAACAGTTATTGCATAAATAAAGAAGTCGATACTTGTTAATTATAATTAAGTAATACCGTAATAATTATTACGATAAAAGTGCGCAAAACTTTAAAATAAAATTTTCTAATATTTTGAAGTCAATCTCACCATCAGCGAAAATAGTTGTGAGTTATAAAAGTTCTTCATATAGATCTAGCATCTGATTATTTAACTCCTTTCGGCAACTGCAAATTTTATACAAAATATTTCACCGGAAGAAATATTGACTATTGAGCAACAGATTCATAGCAGGCATTGCGACCTTTTATCGATTTTCTTCTCAACGCTTATCATAACGAAACTTGATAGCTGTTCTCAGGACTTCTTCGGCAATCGATGATGTTGATTTCAAACGTAATCAAGATGAGACCAAACGTAAGCTGCTATTTCGCTGTGTTCGCGAACTTACAATTAGTCATAACAAACCAAATAGCAACATTTACTTCGCCAGTGAATAATTAACAGTAAAGACTTTTTAATCGAACTTACTTTGACCAAAACCGTACAATGATCGTACTGTTACAATAAAAAAAATTATAGTCAGTAGGGTCGATTTAAAAAGTTTTTACAGTCATAACGATTCCGAGAAGCCAATAGATCTATCGTTTCCGCTCCCTGTTGCCAAGGGTTCAAAGTTTCTGGTATATTTTTTGTTCATTTCGAGTATATAAAAAATCGCGGGACTTTCTTACGTCGGTCAATCATCAGTCAATTAATTGTCGTCAGTCATTACCTACTTTTGGTCGCGAACAGTCTCTTGAAAAGGAAAATCGTCACTCATGTTTTGTTTATCTTTAATTAATTACGGTTAAAATATCACAATGTTGCATGTCACATCTCAAGTAAGTACGTGGGCTTCAAGTGCTTCGTTGTATAATATAATATAAAATATATATATATACACATATGTGATAACACGATAAAATTTTTACTGTGACATAATTTATGGAATTACGTTATATAAATTTTCTCAAAAACTAACATTTTAAAATATCTAAAAAACATGACATTATTTATAATCGTCAATAAATGATTGAAGGTATAAATTATTGTATATAGTTGAATTTATAGGCATCTGTTAAGTTATCGATACTTATTGTTAGTTGAGAATAAATCTTTTATCACAATTTAAATCGTTTTGGATTCAAATTCTCGTGATGGATCAAGCTATATAATAAAGTGCTCGCGTATGAAAGATTCATTGAATTAATAAATTCAGCCTTTTGATGAATTGTCCTCGTGAGAAGAAGCGTTTGCGTCTAATATGCCAATGGAACATAGGGTACACCTACATGAAATGCCATACAAAAAATGACCATCGGTATTCCCTCCACTTTGCCTCAATCCTGATTGGTCGAGTTAGCGATCCAGGGGATCGATCATGTATCTTTTTCCCTAGCGCGAAAACGTGAAAAGTGAAAAGTTTCACACCATTGAACTTAACCCTTAAATGCCACACCTCTTAAGAATCTCGTAAATGACACATGGGGTCTAAAAGACCCCAGCATGAAAAATGTCTCCTTACTTATTGATTTTTTGATATTTAGTTATGAAAATTATTTTTAATGTTGTTCAAGGCTTAGAAAAGAGAATAAAATGCTTATATTGTTAAAATTTCAATTTCAACATAGTATAAAAAATTAAGATCGCCAACAGTTAAAATGTTGGCTCCAAAATCAAAAAAATAAAAAATAACGAATAAATAAATATGAGCTCCATATTTGGCGGGAACATTTGAAAATATATCATTCTAAAGGGTCTGGGGTCCGCCGGACCCCGGGTGGCATTTAAGGGTTAATGGCGAAAATTTTCCCTTTTTACCTTTCCGCCCTAGGGATCTAGTTACATGATCGTTACTCTGAAAGAAACTCATACTGCTCGCAGTCTAGCATCTGTGGTGCTCACCGACTGCGTGTTCCTACATGTTCTCTCTTTCTTGATTTTTTATTTTATACGGATAAATTAAATCTACTTCGCATAAACAGTGAGTACAAAAATCGATTAGTTTTTCCGATTAATCTTTAATTTAGCTTTCGTCAAATTTCCGTTAATTTCCTTTATTCGCTGTATTCATATATGTTCGACTTAATCGCTATTATGCATATCGATATATAAGATGGAAAATATATTATAAATAACATAAAAAATATACATTCTTGAAAATATTAGTCACTTAGAAAACGTAAGTGCAGCAAACATGAGCAATTTTTGCAATTTTTTTTGTTTCTTTTTTGTTACTAACGTGGTAAAAGAAAAGAACACGAAGCACGTGCTCACAATATATCAGATTTAGAAAAAAATTGTTTTTATATTTTATTTAAAAAACTTTAAGAAACTGTTTTTTGTTTAAAATATTTAATTATTTAATAATGACATACATATGTTGTTACAAATTAGTTTATATTTTCAAACACTAGCACATTATTACCTAACCTCAATTTCTTTTTTCACGAGACAGACTGCTTGTGCTATACTTATTGCTAGGGCACGTGGCATAGTAACACAGACAGTGCGCATATGCACTAGTGGCTCAGTTTCTTTCACAGACTTCTATATACCACTAGATTGCTCATTTCGCAGCCATTTTTGCTTCCAAGAATGGAGAATGTCATTTAATATTTTTTATACTCACATACAAATATATATAAATACATATGCAAACATATACAAATCACGCGTAACAAATACATAAACTAAACTTCTCGCACATTTTATCTTTTCTTTTTTTCTCTACATCGTAAAAAGAAAAAAGGAAAGATGAGCCGCACAAGAAGTTCCGCTAAAAAAAACAGATCTATTATCTATTTTCAGAATAGAATCAATGCTTGAAAACTTGTTTTCTCTTGCACAATGTTTCATGCGGGAATAAGCAAATTTTGAACAAGTTGATTGATTATCTCTAAATACTCCATTATCATATATAATAATTATAAGAAATAATATGATAATTATAAGAACGTTATATGATATACAATCAAATAGATTAAACTAAAATCGCAATTTAATAGGCCCGAGCTGGATCTTGGTAGCCAAATTATTATATATATATATACACACACATATATTTTTTTCCGTGTATTAGTTATGTGTGTTAAAGTTATGTGTATTACACATAACTTTTCCAATAATAAGTAAACTGCGCGACGACTAGATTTGTCAGACTTATAATTAACACAGTTCCCGTTGGAGCAAAATCTCCTCTCTCCCCGCAATTAAATCGATTTGATTTAATCGTTAAATAAAGAAATTATTGCGAAAAATATTACCTCAGCCAGGATTCGAACCTGGAATCTCCCACATTCCGTGAAGGGTGTCACGTACCAATTAGACCACTGAAGCATGTGGTAATATTTATCACAATAACCGGTTAACAGTAAATTGAACGTCTTTTTCAGGTTATGTAAATAAACAATAATTATAATTATAAATCGAAATTATATCTTTACTTCCTTCTCAATAGAAATAAAAATATACAAAATTGATTCACTAATCTCAAGAAGCATTATTGAAAATTGTTAATTACAGTTATGTGATAAAATTAATTTTGATTGTACTAGACGCGCTAATTACCGTTCGGCTAAATAGAGTTTGTATGCTGTATTTTAATAAACGGACAAAAGTGTGCTACTTTTGAATGTCAATACTAATAATGCAAAAGCAAGCAAGACAAATTTATACTATATAATGTTTAAAGATTATATATATTATATAATTATAATAAATATAAAGTATTATAATGCAGCATTTTAGCGTTTTTATGCCAAAAAAGAGCAAGGATTATAACCTTCATATCTTTTATCTGCTTTCAGAGAAAGAATATGACATTCCATTATCCATTTGAGAGTGAGAGTTTGAGTCAATGTCCCTATATCAGCAGGGTCTCAACAGGAGAGGAAAATTCTGTTGACTTTATCTATCAATTTGTGAAGCAGTGTAATTATGATTGTATCAATAATTTGGCCACACTTGATACTAAATATTACATATATGGGGCACCTACCAAATTTCCAAAATATGGAGATTTTTCAGAAACATTCATTATGGTATGCGTATATTTCGCAGGATTATTGTCCTGTGGAAGTAATCACAGTTTAACATTATGCTACAAGATTTTGTACTATTTGACACATTTTGACATTTCAATATTTTAATACAGAGAACTTATGATTTCGATATCTCATTATCTCTATTTATCTCTTCTTCATGGCCTGAACAACTTAATAAAAGTATACCATGGCATGAAAAAGATATCAAACACATTAATCATATGGGTATGTAATATTTTAATTGATAAATAAAATATTATTAAAGAAGAAACCTTTTCATTGGGAAGAAATTATAATTATACTTTCTATTTTATAGAAATCAAGTTTCATGAAGCTGTATATCCAATCAGAGTCTCTATATACGAAGTATATAATCCTGGAAACATAATTAAAATTTGGGCTCAAGATTCTTCAAATAATCAGTGGATTTTATTGTGGGATGGATCGCCTCAGATTGTGCCTCCGATATCAAGACTATTCTCCCCACCTTTACAGCTGTGTAATTTTAAAACCAACATACTCAAACTAGAATTTAAGCACAGTATATTTGACTACACAAAGCTAGACGCTGTGATGCTTATCGGAACGTCAGAATTGATCCTTCCCAGAAATCCTGAAGAGAGTTTAACTGATTTATTAAAGAGACTTAACTGCATGTATTCTCACCATGAGGATGTCCATAATCTAACAGCAAATTACGAAAAAGCACATTTGGATATTGACCATCTTCAAAAGAATTTTCCTGAACACTGTATTATTTGTAAAAGGTATTACATTTGTCAACATTAAGTAGGTAGCAAAACGTGAGTGTGCAAATCATTGCTGAAAACAGTTTATGTATTGTTGCCACAAACATTGCGTAAACATGAATGAAATCGTAGCTCTATAGAATTCATATTTATGGTGCTTTGCAGCAAAAATGTGTTGTTTCCATCAATAACATTTAAACTATATAGCCAATGGAGCTTTCGGGCGTAAACTGTTGATACCAAAATGTAAGAAATGATGAATAGACCATTGCTTGAAACAAATTCAATACTGTTGCTGAGCATTTACAGACGCAGCTTTACATGTTGTTACATTTGTACAAACATTCGTCACGAATTTACGCACATATTTCGTAAATATAACTGACGTTTTGTTATCTAGGAATATTCAATCTTTCTTTATTCTGTTAATAATGAAAATAAATTTGTTCCGACATTATTTGCAGCGATGTAGAAAACAGTTTTCATAAGAATAATTTCGGGAATGAAAAGACATCTGTACTTCTTAGGAAGGTAATCCCTGATACATCTATTATATGAATCGTATAGATGAATCCAAAGAGCTATCACCTGACAGTTTTTCTGCGCTTTCTGTAAAGTATTCTAAGAAGTCTATTTCTCATGATAATATTTATTTCAATGTTATCTCATGTACTAAAGTTTTGTGTTTTATCTTTTGCAGGATGAAGTAATTCTAGAAATATTAAAGCACTTAGACTTGAAGACGTTATGCCTCATGAACCAAGTAAATAAGCGCTTCAATGATTTAACACGGGACCCTCTACTATATACACGTTTGAACATGCGAAATATCTGTTGTCCTACTTATTTTTATAATATACTTTGCTACTTTACACCTAGATGTAAATATTTGCAACAATTAGATCTTACATTAAGCAACTTTTCTTCTTCGCATTTCGTGCAATTTCTTGAGAATTGCGGCAGACATTTAACGCACTTACGAATCATTGAATATGTCCGCAATGAATGGATCATTGAATGGATATCTGTCGACAATGATGTCCTACTCAAAATTTCAGAGATATGCAAAAATTTGAAAGGTATATATATATATTAAGATTATACAAATATCAAAATTATTGTTAAGTTGCATGTATGACCAATACATATTTTTTTAGAGTTGTATCTGTCGGGATATTTTAATAATGAAGGACTTTCATGTCTCGAAAATCTAGAGAGCCTGGAAAAGTTGGAACTTGAAACAACAAAAATAGAAGCTCAATGTCTTTGCAAAATACTGCAAAAAAATAAACGGATGCGTGAATTATATTTGCACTGTAAACTTGAGGGGAGTTACAGTAAAAAGGGGTCCCCAGTCGACACCGTTGCAATAGAGTTAGGAAATTCGTGTCGGGACTTGCAAATAATAAAATTATATGAAGCAGGTGCTTTTACATCGAAGGGTATTAATGCCCTTGCTGACTGTAAGAATTTACGAACAGTGTATCTTAGGGAAATGTATGTGCTACATTTTCTTTCGAAATATATATTACGTATTCTTTATTAAAACTTGTTTCTCTTGCAAGATTCTTGAAAAGGTTACTTCGATTTTATTTTTGTGATTGTAGTTCTGTAATAATTATATGGTTCTTGTTACAGAATGGAATCGGGAGTAAACTTTGATGATAGCTTGAGCAGATTGCTTTCCTCCTGTCAACTGCTGGAAGAAATATATTTGTATGGTATTGTCCTCACTGATTGCAATTTGAAATTACTAGCGGAGTGCAAAAACTTAAAACGTTTAGATCTGGACAGCGTGGAATTTGTAACACCTGATAATGTTTCCATTATTCTCGAGCAATGTCCTAAATTGCAAGAGTTGTGCCTCCTGGCCCACGATATTAGCCCCTACTTGACTAGCCAGTGGGAGAAAAGTCATCCACATGTGTTACGAATCTGTTATTAAACGTGCTAATTTAGCGAATTTTGTATTATCGTCTTTTGTCAATTTCGTATATCTGGCATATTAGTATTACATAATTTCAATTTTATTACACTGAGAAAAAAAGCTGTTGCTTCAATCAAAGTGCTATCACGGGGTGCCAGAAACATAAGTAGTTTATTCAATTGTATTATTAGAGGAAAGTCCCCTATTATGAGATAGGATCCTAATATGAGAGATGGCGGAGTTTTTTCATGGTGGGATCAACAGATGGGGCCTATATAGGGCCTTTTAGCTTAACATATCTCATATTAGGATCCTGTCTCATAATAGGGGACTTTCCTCTATATATTATATATTATAATACAATTGAATAAATTACTTATGTTTTTGGCACCCCGTGATAGCACTTTAATTGAAGCAACAGCTTCTTTTTCTCAGTGTATAATTTCTCTTACAATTTTTTATTGAAATAATTTCATTATAATTGATATTACATATAATTAAGTCATTATACACATACACACATATTTTTAATATACTTTAGAACTACACATTATGTAATAAATAAAAAAGTTATTACATATAATTAGTAATAAGACAATTAAATAATGTAATATTATCTAATATTACGTATAGCTATATATTCAGGATTTATAATTCAAATTTTTGACATACATAATCTATATGTATATATGTATAATTAACACATTATATTTTCAAATTATAATCCTTCCGTGTTTCTAGTCTCTACCCACCCGAACTTCTCTGTCAATGTATTTGACCTACCTATTCATATTTCTACCTATCCAGATCCTATTTACCTAACGTGTCATATATTCCTACCTACCCGTATTCATTAGTTTATTTATTAGTTTATTTAATTTATTGTTTAATTTATTAGTATTAATTAGTCGCGACCGCGAGTACCCGAGATTAGGGAAGTATATATTAAAAATTTCAATAGTTAATTTAAAAGATTTTAAGTTGGCGGCTAAGATTAAACTGAAGACGTCATAACTTTTCTGTCTCCGCGATTACATGCACATACATATATGTGCAAGAAATATTATCTTACCTGTATGTCTGTATTACGTTACATTTTGGTGGTGTTGGACACCAACCTACCTTGTGTAGATCCTCTTTTTCTTATTTCTTCTGGCCAGTTTAACCTTACCCTTTTCTGGCCAAATCCATTCTGGCGGCAAAGCCAGAGACAGGAAAGAGAAATACTCCTTCTATTGCCGGCTGATTACAGCTGGCAGATAAACGCAATAATTTTACGCTCTTTCCCGAAACACGACCGCGTCGCGAAGGACCATTCATATATAGCAATTAAATTAATTAATTATTGAATTACTAACGTCTAAAATCTACTTATTATCTTATATTATTCTAATTTACATACGTGATAATTTCTTCGATTATGAACAAAAAAGATATTAATTAGTCAGAAGCTCTTAATTTTAAAAAAAGCTTTTAATCAACCGCGTATAATTCAAACTGTAGTCGCGAATAACAGGAATTTTACTTTAAATATAGATAGTACAAGCATGCAGAATTTTAATAAAAATGCGAAATAAATGAGTAACAATATATTGATAAACGATTGAGAAAATCTAAGGCCCATATTTTCGATTTATCGTTTCGAATATCGAGTCTCGCCTCAAGCAGGTGAGAAATAAAGAATTAATGACGTGAGATCCGAAAGGAATAATAAATTTCTCGCACAATATTGCTAATGGTCTACTTTACACCGTGCGACCTGATCGCGACCTGACCTATGCCCTGACCTAAAATATGCTTCTAAACAAAACGTTTGCACCATGTAGACCTATGATACTTTTGGTCGAATATAGATAAAAATCCAGTATCCAGTATTTATTGGTACACTCTCTGCACTTTAGGCGATCTTTAGGTCACCTGCGTTTACACGCGTTACTTCATGTGGCCTAATTTAGGTCAGGGCACGCGAAAAAGAGACCTGACCCAAGCGAGGTCGCAACTGTTTACATCGTCGCGACCTATCGTGTTTGGGTTGAATATAAGGTATAGGTCGCGGCCTAAACGCACGGTGTAAACTAGGCCAATATTTCGTGCACTTAAACGAACATAATTTAAATTTCGATAGCTACATTTCGTACTATATATTACATATATTGTTCGTAATCCTTCCAAAATTATCTTATGGTGTATTTTTAGATAATAATTATATTCCTCAAATACAAAGATTCAAAGTAATGCGAATTTGATCGAGTTTAAAAAGTAATCGCTACAAAAAATTTTTCTGTTTCACGAGATGACATTTACCTATATTGGATCTCACGTCATATCATTTTAAACTGGTATAAAGACAGTTATCAATACATATGGACAGACTGTAAAAGTTTAGGCTATATAATTGGCATGTTATAAGAACATATAATTTCAATTAATGATCGTGAACACAAACATAATTTTTTAAAACAAATTACATGGAATATGTCAAATAGATTATACTAAATGACTGTAAAATATTGCAAGACATTCCCTTTATTTTCTTTCGTAGTATTTGCATTACTGAACATATCTCTAATTGTAAGCATATATATGGAGCATTCTCCGCGTGTCGGAGTCCTCTCCTGCCCACTTCAATTTTTGACATAATTCAACCAACCAGGGCTTAAAATTTTCGTTGAAGTGTCTACTTTTTAATGCCATGTGGCCTTTTGTAAAAATTCAAAATGGCGGACTGATGCAGCGCCGAGAATAAAGAAAGTAAAAAAAAATTAATTGTATATCTTCTTAAAAAATGCAGAAATGTCACTTGATTTGGATGAAACTCGGTACTAAGGGGTTTTCGAGGTCGTTGATTCCGAATCTGGTCAAAATTTGGAAATTCAAAATGGCGGATTAAATATGGCCGCCCGTAATGCAGAAATGTCACTTGATTCGGATGAAAGTCGGTACTAGGGGGTTTTCGAGGTCGCTGATTCCGAATGTGAAGTCGAAATTCGGAAATTCAAGATGGCGGATCCAATATGGCCGACCAAATGCAGAAATGTCACTTGATTTACGTGAAAAAAACTGTCGCTTCAGTAGCGCCATAAATCAAACGAAAAGTTACATTATAAAACTAGTAATTATACAAGTGTTTAGAATATATCCATAAAAAGGGTTTTTCTTAAAAAAATTTAGACCTTATATCGACTCATACGGTACTTAGCCCAATCACCTTAACTTACAAAATTTAATATGATGTTGTAGCAAAACTTTATCTACCAAAAATGTAACAATAAAAAAAGTTAAAAATTAATTTTCCTATGTGATTTTTATTTTTTATGATTAATTATTTTAATCTAGCCCAGGCTAGCTGATTACTAGACAGTTTTTCTAAGCTCGCTATGAGACAACATGCATATTTGTCAAGTATCTAGAACTTCTAAGCGTTACATTACTGGACAGGGGCTAGATAAGACTAGTATTGGCTAGCTGATGAACTGGGTGCCGTCGAGGTTAAATTTCCACTCGGGTACATTCATCTTATCATTGTTATGTGTCCTTTAATGTGAGGCATGCTCTCTCGAACAAGATTGAACGATAAAGAGTTATAAAATGACTTTGCATAATGCTAGGCAACGAAAAAAAGAAGCTACGTGTCTCGTCGCTCGTGCTCGGCAGGAAGACGGTCCGAAATGTGACAAATGGCTAAACAAATCTCGAGAAATACATTTATCTTATCATTGCTATGTATCCTTTAATGCAAAGTATGCTCTCTAGAACAAGATTAAACGATAAAAAGTTTCAGAATATCGTTGCATAATGCTAGGCAACGAGAGAAAGAAGCTACGAATGCCGTCGCCCGATACTAAACGAGTCTTAGAAATTATACGTTGACACAACGCTAATTGTTTCACGAGCTTGTTAATCTCTATTAAAAAATTGGAAATTTTTTAGCAAAGTAATGTAAGTTATATCTTGCTGTTCCGAGAAAAACTACACATATATATTACGGGTTTTCTCAATTTACTACGGTGTCATGATCAACGTGGGAAAAGAGTTGAAGCGTTTTGCGTGCCATATAAGCGTCAATTAATTGTAATTTAAACAAATATAATTAATAAGTATACTATTTGATAGAAAAACACTACAAAATCGTTTTAGCCTTTTTTCTCGTTTTTAATGTTTTTTTTCTAAGCTGATTTCATGAATTTTTGTTAAGTATTTTTGTTGCGCTCCGACTCCGGAACTGAGTATATCAAAATCCGAATCGATTTTGGCTAATATTATATGGAATAAATATGTTCTCGTCAAGATATAAGGTAAATTTATATTATTCGTTCACTATCGTCAAAATCGTCAATATACCACTTAATATTGTCAATTTTTTTCGCCCAATTAATCAATTTCGTCGTATACGAACAATTTGCATTCTCATTTATTTTCATTACAGTAATATCCTGTAATGATTATCGGACTTAGTCAAAATTCAAAGAAAATATTAACGGCTCCGTTCCGTTTCACGCATATGCGCGCATTTTCTATAGTTAAACGTTACGTATGCTATTAGATAAATGCGCGCATATGCATGAAACGGAACGGACCCAACATTACAATGTTAGTGTTAATAAATAACACGCTTATCAAGGATTTGAAAATAAAAAGTTTCAAAACGTTACTGAATAAAGGTAATTGGCGAGAATAACGGAGTTTCCTAAATCATCAGCATACGGAATTAAACAATTGTTACAAATTGCCATTACAAGTTATATTTACATTGATATATCCTTTTTAGACAAAGCATGCTCTTTCAAATAAAATTAGACGAAAAAGAGTTTTAGAATGCTGTTGCATATAGCAAACGAGAAAGAGGTAGTGTCGAATGCCGTCGCTCGGCGTTCGGTGAGTCGAAGCTCCGAAATGAGAGAATGCGACAAACAATACTGTACGACTGTACGAATCTCGAGAAATACACGTTTATTTTAATATTGTTATGTGTTCTTTAATGCGAGCGCATGTTCTCTCGAAGCAAATTACACCATAAAAAGTTTTAGAATGTTGTCGCAAAACGGTAGCGAACGCGAAAGAGGAGACTTCAAATTGCCGACGGGCGACGATAATTGAATTTTGAAAAATATCTTCATGTTAACTATATGTATCTTTTAATGTAAGGCATGTTCTCTCGAGTGGAATTAGACCATACAAGGTTTAATTTAGAATGTTGTTGTAAAGCGATAGCCAATTAACGAGAAAGAGAAAGTTTCAGATGCCGACAGACGACGAATATTGATAAATTTCAAAAAAGAGCTTTATTAATTTTAACATTGCCTCGTCAGTCGCCAGAAACAGAAAAGAGAGAGAGAGAAAAGGAAAAGGGAAAGAAGAAAGAAAAAGAGAAAGAATCGAAGAGAGACGGAGATTGGCCGCACATGCGCTCTATCTCTCTCATTTTGAGAACCATTGGGTGTGTTTAGGTAAGACACCGCTACTGTAGCGCTACACGAATGCGTACCAGCCATTGGCTGTTCATGGTAGCGCTACCATGCTCAGCCAATGGTTGGTACGCATTCGTGTAGCGCTACAGTAGCGGTGTCTTAAGGTCAATCCAGACAAACTTGCATAGCGCATAAACATAAGCATAAGAGAATTGATTGGTCCATATGCATGTGCATAAGGAAATAAACCAATCCGTTTCTTCATGCATATGGTTATGCACCTATGCAAGTTTGTCTGGATAGACCTTTACCTAAACGCACCCATTATTGTGTTACAGGATGGTGCAGACTGCAGGCTAGTCGTCTAGTGCTATAGCTATATTATATGTCGATGTTGTTATGCAACACGTAAGCGGAGCTAACCTCACTGTCGGTTTTGATAATCGGTGTTTATAAGATCTTGGACCTCACGTAATCGTCAGAAAAATCATGGCGCGGTACGTTATTCTATTATATTCGTCAAATCCTGTACTCTAATATACATTAATCATATGATAGGTCAACAATGCGTGAGCCAAAACTTTGATGTTGACATACGTCAGTTTTTCATGCACTGTAAACTTTAAAGTAATATTAAAGCATCAGATTTTCTCCGCAGTCACGGAAGAATTTGTTATGATAAAAAGCAGCCGTATCTTATTTCACTTGTTTGCATAAATTCCTTTGTTATCCAAAGTCATGGGACCAACATTTCACTCAGCTGTCTTCGCTCAATCTTTTCATGTTGTAGTTGTAGAAAGTAAAAGGTCGAAGAAACAACATTAGAATAATGTTTAGTTACCTTTACTATTAACAATAGCTTTACATAATTATTATTGTAATTTGTCATAATTTGTCGTGATTGGCTTTTTAGAGTACCAGAGATCCCGGACACCAAGGCCATGGATGGAGACAGGCCCATGTCCATAGTGCGTCGTATGGGACGCGAAAGGGAGCGGATGCTGGGAATGACGGACGAGGAGCGGGCGTGGAGGAAGAAGTGGTTGGACGCTCAGAAACTCGCGCCCGAGGAGCCGGTGATGCCCAAGGGCTACTACGAACAGATGTACAATCCGATCAGGCGATTCTACATGGCACCCGGGAACAAAGTCCAGAACATGTTGGAACCCGTTATTGTAATGACAAGAAAGAGTCAGCTGGCAACACATGCGTTTGTGATACAAATAGTTTAACAGTTGTCGCTGTTGTAGGGTAAAACATCAGCGTACGTGCTGCGGCACACTCTGACCAGAGTGGCATTGGGTACCTTTGCGATCTATTGTATCTATTATCATCTGAAGTACAACAGAATGGTATGCAAAAATCTATTTCAACGTACTGAACGCCCTGCTTTTAGTAATGCGTCATATATTCTATATGTATTATTCGGCTTCCTTCAGAACTGGACGAGGAATGGTGGGTGGAAGATCACGGTGTCGAGACAAAAAATGTATCCTGACAACAAGGACCTGAATGCCTTATACAAAACGGAGGGCAAACAATTCTACGTAAACGATTTCGACAAGTCCCCTATATAAATCTCAAAAACGCGTTATCTTCCTTGTATAGTTATTATTTAATTTACATCGTTAAATGTCACTAAAATGAGAAACACGATGTCGTTAAAAAATGTCATTAGTAATAAATTGTCATTATATTATAATCCTTGTAATTGATAATTAACGTCCTATATCCCTCAGACATTTTTTCATTAAGTTAAATCCGCGATTAATTTGTCGATTAATATCATTTTATTAATACGAATAGAATTATTTATTTTCTGCCTAGAGAAAGAAAATATTTAATTGGGCACAGCGAATTATATAATTCGAAATTTTGCCGTGAGGAATTCTGCCGATCGAGTTAATTGGAGTTTGGTCGAAGTCGCCCTGAAAAACGGACCAAACGCGGTCGCTCGTTGTCGCTGCGATAGCGAGAGTCGACCCACCCTGATGTGAGTTTCCCTAAAAAGTGAGGTTACGTTGCCCTGTTACAGCAGTATAAACATAACAAGTACTCGACATTCATGATCGTGTTTCCGAGTTAGAATAGACGTTATATCGAGAAAGTCGGTTTCTGCGAGATGGCCGAGACTCCCTTGAGTTTGGGCGAGAAGACGTTTATTATTCATGGAGTCGACGTGAGTATATCCGTCAACTACAACACGTGCATTGCGTGCACGTGTTATTGTTTCCGACGATCCGACGTGCACGCTTCCGTACTCGCCAGTATTTACTCTTTAAACACTATAATAATTGCCTCCGATTTATTAACTGTTGTATTTTAGGCAACTTCAGAGATTATAATAAATAAAAATTTTTGTTCGAAAAATATTTTTCTGTTAGCTTGTTTCTATACCCGGTTAATCGAATCTCGGTAATAGATTTTGTGTCTGCTACAAATTTTGTCAGTAGAATGCTAGCAGAAGTGTAACAGAATATATTAAAAGAATGTATAATGACAGATTGGTTGCGAGAACCAATTGGCATCTGTCATTTAGTAATCATTGACATGGAATGTATGATTTAACCCTTTCAAGACGGTGGGAAACTTTTTTTGTGTTTTTACATGCACAGTATTTTATATGCATTAGTATTTTTTCGTACTTATATGAACCATTAGACATGTATAAAAAGGATATTTACAAAATAAAAATTAAAAAAGTTTTTCAT
This sequence comes from Temnothorax nylanderi, assembly GCF_030848795.1. Taxonomy (NCBI): domain Eukaryota; kingdom Metazoa; phylum Arthropoda; class Insecta; order Hymenoptera; family Formicidae; genus Temnothorax; species Temnothorax nylanderi. Next base: position 763,370 of record NW_027249138.1, read on the forward strand.
TTTTGTTTTAAACTTTAGTCCTGAATTTAAACTTGATGGTACATATATGTGTATCTGGAGTCTCGAAAGGGTTAAATGATTACAAAATGATAAATGGTTTCTGGCAGAATATAAGCTTAATGTAGTTTATGTCAATCTGTTCTGCTCGAATCTACCAGCATATTGCTAACATTTTACTTATTGAGAGTATCATATACATTGTAACAATTAATTTGTTAATTTCAGCTTGACCTAAGAAATGACGGTCGATCCAGGTATCAGTATCGTTCTATTGAGATCGAAACCAGGTTGATGAAGCACGCGCATGGATCAGCGAGATTACGCATAGGCAACATCACGGATGTATTGGTCGGCGTGAAACTGGAGATCGACACGCCGTATGCCGAAAGACCAAATGAGGGCAAATTAGACTTTTTCGTAGACTGGTACGTATGCGTCTTAGGCTCGGATTCTCGATTAACGTTGAGTGACTTACTTTTGATTGTCTTTTCCAGCTCCGCTAACGCTACACCGGCATTCGAAGGCAAAGGCGGGGACGATTTGGCGACTGAGATAAGTAACGTCCTTTCCATGGCTTATCAGACGCCAGATGCCTTCGATTTGAAACAGCTGTGTATAATACCTCATAAGAAGTGTTGGAAAATGTACGTGGATATCTTGGTAAGTACTATCGGACGATACGACTGGATACGACCGCGCTTAGAAGTCTGCTTCATTGCTCCTTCACCTTTCCAGATCCTTCAATGCGGCGGAAATCTATTCGACGCTGTGGGTGCTGCGGTGAAGGCGGCGTTGTACAATACTGAAATTCCGCGGGTGATCACAGCAATGCTCGACGGTGGCGAGCCGGATATTCAGGTGTCGGACGATCCTTACGACTGTATCAAGCTGGATGTCACGAATTATCCGTTGGTAGTAACAGTATGCAAGGTATGCAATAATCTTTAATCATTATTGTAAAATAAATGAGTTGATATGGTAGCAGATTACGTTTTCTATAAAAAAAAGATACGATTTTTTTCTTATTTTTGTAACTTTTTATTAATTACTTTGTACATTTTCGGCAATTAAGATTCAATGTTTAATTAATAAAAATGTTAATTGCTACGCTGAAAAAAAAAACGTTTTCTCTAACAGATTGGAGACAATTTCGTGATAGATCCAACGTTGGAAGAAGAATCCTGCAGTGCGGCTAGTATCCTCATGTCCGTGATGCCGAATGGCAAGGTGACATCCGTGGTCAAGCTGGGATACGGTAGCTTGCTGCCTAGTACCTTGATTAAGATGTTGCAGGTGATAACAGTCCCTGTATATATTGATTATTACACGCTGTGGTTGAAGGCGAACTATTCAGGATTTGCCTTTGAATCTGGATTTTCGATTTTACAGGTTGGAAAGGATATCGGCCTCAAGCTAAACGAAACACTTATGAAAGGATTGGAGGAGGAAAATAAGCTCGGCCAAACGAAACCTATATTTGGCTTTCTTAAATAATAACGCGCGCGTGGACGTTGTCATGGACTTCAGAAGATACAAATATATTTTTTTTAGATTCTTAATTGTGGACTTGTTAAGTTGCGCGCAGTATTTCTCGTTATTTATATAACTGCTAATGTTACGGTGCAACTGTGTTATTTTTAGGGGGGGGGGGGGGGCAGTGTGGTCTAGCGCGGCAAAGGTGCCAAACTCATAACTGCGAGGACTCGGGTTCGAGTCCATCTGATCACCACAGTTGGAATATTTTCAGAAGAAGGACATTAACCTGCTGGTTGTCTTCCAGAGATACACATGTGTACTACACACTACATTTCTTTCAAAAGATTTAGTATTAGTACGAATACTAAAATTGCGTGAAATTTTTCCGAACTCGTAGAGTGTTTTTCATACTTGCAAAATTCTACATATAAAGCTGCGAGAGCATACTTTTTACTACAGTGTAACAATATTCAGTAATTAATTGTGTATGTATGTGTGTGTAACTTTGCAAAGCATAATTTGGAAATTATTACGGACTTTGAAAAAAAATTCTTATCAGGCGTTGTGAAAGATATGTGTATGTGTAATGGTAGAGCAATGAATCAGTCAAATAAATGATACTAGAGACATGTGTATAGATTTCAACTATATACTATTATTTTTTAATTCAATAATAATTGTCCCGTCTTCTAATTCGGGCAAGTACATAAAAATCTCTTAAAACTTCGATAATTTCGGACTCTGAAGTTTAACAGCGCTCATTTACCGACTCTGTATGGCGTTTTCTTATTTTTTTAAAGGTTTTTTTTTATATGAAAAACTCTCGCGTCGCGCCCGGGACGTGTTCGACAATTCGTTCTTTGATCCTAAACATCATCCGCTTGCTTTGATTATATCTCGACAGGCGGATAATTGAATGCTCGACAATCAAAGTCGATAAATGACGCGCGCGCGCGCGATGAAATCGGTTTGCCCAGCGAATGTACAGAAAGTAACGCCTTCTCGTCCACAAGAATTAACATTGAGAAAAATAATTTCTGACGCGATTATTTCAACAGCATTCCTTTGTGTGTGTTTTACAGTAGGATATTCTTACGGTCGTATAAATATCCTCCATGAAGTCAGTTCGTTATATAATAGGCAGGGAAGCGGGAAAATTCGCACGAAGCTCGAGCTGTGATAACGAAATCCGTTGTTTCATTTCTTCTCTCTTTTTTTTTAACGATCTTTAAATAGAGTGGCTATTACAATGATTATGTTGAAAGTAGTGCTGAAAGTAGTGAAAGATATCTTTTCTTTTGGTTTCTTATAAATATTTCTGTTCTTATACACAGCGTTTTCTTTCTTCCTCTTACGGATTTGTTAATAGTTTGTACAGAGGTCCTAGCATAAGTAATTCTTACAAGATAATAGAATCGTTCTCTAGTGTGTATAATCGTGTGTGTAGTTACAAGTTCGTCAACGTATTTATATATATATATATGTATATATATATATATATATATATATATATATATATATATATTTAATATCATTGTTGCTTCCGAGAAAATCGGACGTCCGATTTTAACAGCGGTGACATCGTCGAGCGACATGTAGGAACCTCCCTTTCACACACACATTCTCTCTCTCTCTCTCTTTCTTTCTCAATGGCCTAGTTTACACCGACCGTTTGATACGCGTACCAAGTACTATATCCGTATCAAATTCGTATGAAATTTCGGTTTACACCGGGATAACCCGAGATTTGATACGGATTTGATACGGATATAGTACTTGGTACGCGTATCAAACGGTCCGGTGTAGAGAGCCTCTCTAACTCTCGTTCGTAAATTGAAAACAATTGAACGTGACGAGGACCGAGGATCGCATTTTTGCATGGCCATCGACGCGAAATTACTTTTGCGTGTAAAACAACGTTGGAGATGAATGCATTCGTCATTGCATCGCGCGGCGCATTTAAGTCGGAAACTCTGATTACCATAAGTAAATTATGAAACGCCAGTCACAGTTTTTATGAAAAAGATCTTGAGTTTTTAAAGAGTGGAAGTCGGCTTCGCGAGAGAATGCTCAATTTTCAATCTACAATAAATAAGCTATATACATCAAGTTTATTCGCAGGTAGATATTAAATTAGATATAGGAATAAAACATTTAATTTTAAAAAATAGAATAGGAATAAAAAAGAAATATCCAACAAATATATGTTAAATCAATAGAAATAATTTAAAATAATTCATAAAATGGATATTTTTTTACTTGAGCAGTAATATCGTCTTGAAATATTGTTGGCGTGCTTTCGCAAATAAAAAGTGACTCAAATACGTCGCTTACGCATCCAAGATCGCGGCTTGCGCGTTAGATCTTGTTTTGATCGGAGATCTACAACGGAGAAGGACCACTTACGAGGCCATGCATTTACGCACATGTATATATATATGCATCGGTGGAAGTTTGTCTCTCGGCATCCCCTCGTCGATTCTGTTACATTTTTACATTGTCTACCGTCGAAGCTTATTTAATAAGTAACAAATAAGGATCGATAGCGTGTGGAACACTATCTCGCCCCTCATTTCTAATAACAAACTAAACCTTAAGCTACGCTAACAATAAGTGAACTCGCGGATTACTATCGTCGAGACGTTAACACACGTTGTGTCATTAACACGCTGATTCCAGGCGGAACGAAGGTACTTTGTCGGATTAGAAAAATTGGAACACGATCGGATTCGCGATTTAAAGAGCGGGATAATCGCCAGGAAAGTAAGATAGTCGAATTCCTTGAAGGAATAACGCCAGGGACCGCGATAATGCAATAATATAGTAATCAACGTGTCAATCATCTGCCGCTATATAAATTTTAGCTTAGACGAACCTAAATCTCGAATTTTTTAAAGCATCGGTCGCTTCACGAAGGTCAATCGCTATTCTAAATCGCAATTTATCAATGATTATTATGAAATTATCAATATGAGAGTAATTGCATGTTGCCTCCGAGAGGAGGCAATATTTAAGCATAATCTCGAAATTCAGTTTATCGGTTTCTTAAGTACGTTATTAAAGCTACGTTATTTACGTGTTACTCCGCGCGCATTACATGAATATATATACATATATATATTCATATATATATATATTGGCCTATTGGGTGCCTCGGAAGAGATGCGCACTCGATGACATTAAAATGCAGTCGGATTTTTCAAGTTGACTGAACTTTTGATCTCTTTTTGATTTGCAGCATTAAATAATTTTGGCGCGACTGGGCTTCTAAATAAAATATCTCTCTGTTAAAATTCATCGAACGTTGGGCCGAGCAACACGATTTATGTATATTATTAAGGTATGTACATTCTCGAAGCCTAATTCGCCAAAATTCTTTAATTTTCGACGACACACAATTGCGTGATTAACGTTTTCGAGATAACGAGGTTTCAGACGAGGGGTACGTGGCTTCTAAGATATCCTATAGATACAGAGTAACCCATTTTAATGAATGCTGTAAAATATTTCCTACATTAAGCGAAATACAGCATGCTTTGTATTTTATGTGCTTCGATAATGATACTATAATATATGGAGAAAAAAAAATGTGTCCCGATCATTTAATGCGAAATATTTCACTGCATTAATTACAACGGGACGACTTTTTATATTTATAAGATAATTGTGTGTGTCTATGTATTTATAACTAATTCATATTGATAATTGTATTTATATTATTTATATTTGCATTTGTCTTTGTATTTATATATTTATGTTCATGTATGTATATTCGTATTTATATTTATATATTCATATGTTCATATTTATAGTTGCGTTTATGTTCATATTTATATTCGCATTCATATGTATACCTATATTTTTATTTATAATTACTTATACACACATATATATACATATATATGTGTATATGTATATATGTGTATATATAATTTGCTAAATTGTGTCCAGCAACGTCTGGACCTAATCTTCGTTCGAGATATACTTCTCGTGTATCTTCTTCGCGCGTAGATCATGGAACCTGAACGACTGAAAAATCGGTGCATTAAGAACTATCTCAACTTCTTGTGCGCATCTAATGCGAAAGTAAAACGACGAATGGCGATGGATGGAAAAAAACGACTATTCGAAAAAGTGCAGATCGAAAGCGGTAGCGGTGAACGAACTAAAGAAAAAAAAAAGAAAAAAAAAGAGAATCGATTCACACTCTCGTTCGACAGCTGTGAATAATCGTGTACTTTATTTATTTAACGTTTAATTAGACTTTCGCAAGTTCAAAATCCAGTTTAATTCTTCCCACACTCATTACCGCTATTTTAATTTTAATGTCCATATGATTATTATATATAAGTGTCGCTCTCTCACACTCGGTTAATTGATTGCACGTGAGAAACAAATCCTCCTTTTTTTCTGTTTTTTTTTCTCCCCTCTCCTCCTCTTTATTATTAACTCTTATCTTGCACTCGGCGAAACGTAATAGCATAACTTCCCTAAAATTCACCACACTTTAACCGCAATAAATAATGTTGTGTGTTACTCGCTGCTTACTTTAATTAATTAAGTAACTTTACAATCGGCGACACGAGACGATCCCTCGCCGTACCCCGTAAAATTAGATAACAACAGAGATCCCCGAGAGCTACGAACAAATTCTCAGTAATCGCACAGCGGGCATATTCGTTACTGCACGTGTCCATCACATAAGCACAAATATCTCGCTTTCTTTTTCTCCTGTCGGTCATCTAAACAAGCTCCCTTACAGCCTCTCGTCGCATACTCGCGTTTTCTTTCCGCCCTGATTAAACATGCAACCGGCGACCGGAACTGAAATGAGATCTCGAGTTCCGCCTCGAGATCAAAGCCGCTATAAGTAGCGGTAGGTGCGAATATACCTGCATCTGTACATATATTATACATATATAGGCACGGATGTGATATATATCGTACATGTACGCGCCAAATGTCGAGGTACATTTGGAGGAAAAGAAAAAGAAAAAAAGAAATCGGTTGTATGCGAGACGGCTGTTCCGAGTGCGCTGCTCGGATTAATCTCGCGACTCCCATTCCGCTTCTCGTTAGCTTCGCCAGCCTCGCGCCGACCCTTCGGCCGCGAATTGAAAAATGCGAAAACGAGGTAAATCCGTAAGTACGCGCGCGGTTCTTGCCCCCTTCAACGCGATCAATTCAATTCGGCACAACTGATTACCTATACCGTTTTATTGAGGATAACCCGGGCCCGCCGAGTAAACCGATTGAACGCGACAGTGATCTCGATAAGTGTGTCCTGTAGCACGGAAGAAATATATGTTCAATGTCTGTAAAATCGATCATCAACGTTTATTGAGATACATTGTTATCGAAAGCATTTCAACTCCCCCTATTTACTCTTACAGGTAGCCGATAATTTGATCCGCGCGCGCATTTACCGTATCAGACGATTAAACACCGATGACTTACAACGACAATGAATTAGATCGTAGCTGATAATGCGTGCGATTACTGTACAACATGTGACGCTTGGCGCGGCGAATTTCTCGAAAGTCGATCCTTACTTTCCTTCGTACGTGAGACACGGTAGCGTGAAATGTGAGAGAAAGAGAGAGAAAGACATTCCCGACGCCGCGCCGCGGAGGAATCCGGACGTCTCTTCTCATTCCCGGCAAGGATTCTTGCGAATCGTTCACGCTACCGCCTGAGAGAGGTGAGCGTCGCATCAATTACCAAAAAAAAGGAAAAAAAAGGAAAAAAAAGAAAAAACCAACCGCGAAGCGCGTGCGTTAACAAGATCCTGAGAGAATTATCCGTGAGATTTATTTCGCGGATCGTGGCACGCGATATTAACCCGTTGGCTCCTTCGAAAATCCAAATCGCGTGCTCGATATATAACTATACTTTCTAGGGAAGCGTACTATTTTGTTTTTATATATACTTAATCGCTATTTACAAAGACTCCAGAGTTTTTATTCGAGCGAGCGAGAAGAAAGGAACATTTCTTTTTTTATATATATCTTTTTAACGAACGCTTGTTCGAGAAACGCAGCTCGGAAGAGATATACACACACACACACACGCACGAAGGGGGCCATTTGTTACGCAACAACCGCAGCGCAATTAACGCACCGGCGCCAGCCGGGGATCTTCGCAACAATCTCCGCTGCAAACCGGAAGTGGAACACCCGTTCTCTCGCGGTGGAGGCGGGTTAATATCGCGTCGCACGTCGAATCTCCGCGGACGTTGAATTCGAGGAATTCGAGTCGGCCGAACGGCGAACGGCCGCGAGCCGCGAGTGCATCGCTCGACGTTGCACCACTGAGTCGCCCGGTTGCATCTCGATCTCGTTTGTCTCCCATTTCGTCTGTCGTTTCAAATTAAGGGTGGAAATACAAGAGAGAAACGCGTTATGTCCGGATAAGACAGTGGAGTATTAATTGCATTCTCGATTGCCCTTCTCCTCGTTAATATTTCCTTTCTTTTTTTTTCTGAAGGGGGAGAACGGATTATGAAGAGTGATGATCACGCACGCGAGAGTTGGATGCAACCGGGCCCGAGAATTAGAGCAAACCAGGGTTCATCCGCGATCCGCACTCGCGTTTCTATTATTATAATTAACAATATCGCCTATATAATATCTGAGAAAAAAAAAACGCGCGTGCGGACGACGGCCGGCGGAGCCGATTTGAGTATCGATATCGGTCGTCTCGAACGACAACGGATACGTCGACGGTTTAATTTTTTTTTATCCTTTATTTCCTTTTCCTGCCCGAAAGCCTACGAAAGTGAGAAGAAGGTGAAGAAGTGAAAGCACGCTGATCTTAGAACTTTCCAGCAGCTCTGGCGGATTTACAAGGCTCGGAAACGGTGAGAGAATTATATTCGCTTACAAATAAATCCTTATTATGTATATATCGACACACACGGACAAGAATATAAACTCTGGCGACGCGAAACAATCTGGTCGACAACGGTTTCTCGCGTCGTGTTAGCTGTGCGACTCGCAGGGAAGCCTCGATCTTGAGCTTTAACTTTAACGACGGATTTCTCGATCCTATAATCCACAGTGAATCCTTTCTCAACCGAAATATCGCGGAACCGAGGATTATTTCTCCTGTTTTATTTAAAAACTACAACTCGAACTTTTCATCGTTACCAATCGAATGAAGAAAACGATTGAGAAATTGCTGCTAAAAATTAATAATCCACAATGCGAGCGAACAACAAAATATTATTTTTTAATTAATTTCGAGTAGATTTTATTTCATTCGAGGTTTAATAATCGAGTTGTTTAAAAGAAAAATATAGAGAGAGATATATATGACGATTCTTTCCCGAAAGGCGAAAGGACTGTGAGTTCCGTCGAAGAACTCGCTGTCGTTAAAATTAAAGTCGAGGATCCCGGATAAACACATCCTGTATATTCTCTCCCAATCGGGATCGTCCCGTGAAACGACCCTCCAGCTATCGCAGCGTAAGTCGTTTGTCTTCGTTAGTTAAACCGCGTTAAGACATAATCGTCGGAGGTACAGCTACGCGATACTTTTTTTATTATTTTTTAATACACTGCGCGAGAGAAATGCGTTTTTTTCTTTAAGTACATAGATACAATATAAGAAACGCGTTAATGGCGCATAAAAATATTCTCGATGCTCTTCTCAGTTAATAAGGGACGGGATGACTTACGCGACTCTCGGCTGATAATGAGCGAACAAGGAAACGGAAACGGAGGTCGACAATGGCAAAATGACGCGATCGCGAAAAATGGGAAATGTGTGTGTGTGTGTGTGTGTGTGTGTATGTGCAAAGATAGATGTGTCTACGTGTGTGTATAATTATATGGCATTTGTATATGTATGTATATATCGAGGATTTGATCTCGAGTCATAATCAAACATCGTTTGTTCCTTTTCTTCTTTTCGAATCCTCACTCGCGATATTTATCTCTGAACCAGAAAGAAATTGAATAAACGAAATCGAATCAGGGACGATCGACCAATCTGTGTGCATATTAAACCCGCAGTGAACCCGCGGTGTCGCAGAATTGTTTTATAATTTGACTTCGTCAAAGACGAGAACTCCGAAAGACATCTTGAGCCTTTCGCGTCGGTCTTTTTGTACGTCTTTCAAACATCTCCACGTCTCTTTAATCGTCAGATTTGAATGAACCTTCTCGCCTGGAGAACCAGGCGTCGTGATAGGAATTTCACGAATTGTGGAGGTACGGTCGTTCAAAGTTTAGCGCTACGTCTTCTTCTCGGGGATTCGCTTGATCGAGATCTCGCGTGAAATTAATTAGCGTAAAACTCGATCATCTTGTGCATGTCTAAGCGCGAAAGTAAAGGGAGGTAAAACGACGCGGGCCTAAATTGTGATCCGAAAGGAATTCGCAAAGGTCGAAGTACGAGGCGGCGAGAATGTCGCGACGGCAGGTGTGTTAGACGAGGACGAGCGCGACAAGACGGCGTCGTGACGGCCACGACGATGGCAAGGACGAACAGCGATGGTGCACGTTTGTATGTGTATGCATGTGTGTGTGTGTGTGTATGCGTGTATGTCTGTATGTATGTGTTCGTGTGCGTGTGTAACATAAAGGTATATGTAACAATACGCGTCTTTATTATTTGGCAGTGTAAGGCATATAGAGTGCTTAAGACTAGAATAAGGTGCAATAAATAGGCCTCTTAAAGCCTTTTTCAAACGAGAGAGAGAAGTCCTATTGTATATGTGTATATATATTTTACGGACCTAAAGAGAACTCTGCCTTTACTTATACTCTTTTTTTATCTTTTTCATCGTTAATTCTCGTAATATAACCGATGACGGCGTAATAACTCGACTTAGGTACTTCGAAGACTCGAAAACGTTTTTATTTTTCTTTCCTTTCCCTTTTCGCTTAACGTACTTTTGTGTGCTCCTGCTTCTTGTCATTTTTCTATCTTCTCCGGTCTGTTCCCTCTCTTTTCCTCTCTTCCCTCTCTCTTTCTCTTTCTTTTTTCTCTCCCCCCTCCCTCTCTCTCTCTCTCTCTCTTTCTTTCTTTCTTTGTCTCTCTCTTTCTCTCTCGCGAAAGAGCGCTTGAGAAATGAACGATAAGCTAGAACTACAAAATACGGCTACTGACTTCATGGAGATGTAAGTCGTACACACGTTACACGCTATTCTCTATTATTTGGCAGCGGTCTTGCACTTAAAAACGTAAAACTTACACGACGAAGTATAATAATAAACCCATATTGCCAACGTTTTTTACATCGGGGTCCGGTGGGCGACGGCGATTCTCGATTATTAATCGCGCGGTAATCGAGTGATCGCGGAATTCTACAACCCCTTTTCCCCCTCCTGCCATCCCTTCTTTTTCCCCCCTTCTTCTTTTGTCCTCGTGCGGCCGTGAAGAAACACGTTTCGTCGCAATCGCGAGATACGAACTATATCCCCTCTTGTGTGATAATGATATTTATAATTATATTTATATATAATATATCTCTCTTTATGTATATATGTATATTTATGTATATATATGTATATTTACGCGCTTCGTACACGGAATCGATAGGTCCTGAGAATAACATCGTAGTCACAGGATGAACGAAAATCTTGGTTTTTCTCGCTATTTTTTTTTCTTTCCCCCCCCCCACCCCTTCTTTTTCCGGCGTACCCGGGAGAGACGGAGTGGAACTACCCCGCTCCCGTTTAGGTCGCTTTAGGTCCCTCAGCGATTGAAGCGATTGAAACAGTTTGTCGGTCCTTAAATGCGATCGTAAGTATTATCGCCCATTCCGCGTGCTTGCCTTCCCCATCTTGCCCGGTTTCCGCGCGACCGTCGTCCCTCGATCTTTCTCTCCTTTCCCCCCGTGTGTGATTACGCTTTTACTATCAGGATCTTCGTATCGATTTAAGCGTAATAATGGCAATGTTGTGGCGATCGATTCCGTGATCTGCAATCTTTCGGCAAAGAAGAAGAATCGGTGCGACTTCGCGATAATATTCCTTTATACCCTCCCCCCTTCCTCCCCGCAGGATCGTTTCTTTCTCTTCTTCTCGTTTATCGCAACGGTAACGCTAGAAAACAAATTGCATTTACACACACCCGTTTTCTTTCCTCGCTTTTGTCCTCCTTCCTCAAACTCTCTTCTCTCGGTAAGGCACCCCCAGTGCAAAGTATATTCACGGAAGTATTAGAGTAATACAAACTAGTGACTAGATCATCCTTTAAGTCGCGCGCAAGAGAGAGATCGGGAGAGCGACAAAGGGAAAGAGAAAAAGTCGCGAAAGGGAGGGAAGGAGGAGAAAAGGAGAGAGATCTCTCTCTGGGTGGGAGGGAAAGAGAGAGAAAGAGAGAGAAAGAGAGAGACAGAGAGACAAAGAGAGAGAGAGAGAGATGGTAATCATCTGAGAAATAACAATATATCAATACGAGAAGAAAGGGAGAGAAAAAGAGAACAAGAGGAACAGATAGATATAAAACGCAAGGAAAAGAGCGAGAACAGGAGAGAGAGAAAAATTTCACGCGACGGAAAAGAAGAAGAAAGAGAGAACCAAGAAGTTGGAGGTAGAAGCAACGAAGAGATGAAGATAAGAAAGAAGAAGAGTCAAGAACGTATTTTGTACCAACTTAAGGGTACCAACTGTATCTTACATATCTACATATCTTCAAAACTCGACCTCGAATCTTTCTCTTTTTCTCTTTTCCTCCCCCTCTCTCTCTCTTTCTCTTTCTCTCTCTCTCTCTCTCTCTCTCCCCCCCTCTTTCAACCACCTCTATATTCCTCTTTTCTCCTCTCTTTTCCTTCCCTTCCGCGTCTCCCTTCGTGCGGCCGTCGTCGCGCTTCTTCCACACAGCGGTGCGTCAAAGAACGAAAGGATTCCACGAACATACACGCACATACACACGCAACAAACACCCCCGCGCGCGCGCGCACACACACACACACACACACACACGCATACACATACACACATGCGATAAGAGAGAAACACAAAAAGAGACGCAAGGTGGTACGGTGAGGAAACGTAAGGGAGGCGTATGTAACAACTGAACTGCGTATGGGAGAGGCAGTGGTGCGTTACTTTGGGGTAATATTTATAATTGATGTCTCTCGCGCGGATCTCGGCGGATCCGGCAGCGACGACCGGTCGGTCCCCCGGAACGGCTTCGGGGCGCGTCGGAGCGGTCGTCCTCGTCGCGAGAGAGGAAGAAAGGGGTGACCCCCGATTCCTCTCAACCACGATGCCGACCCCTCCCCCCATTCTCGTTATCAACCGTGAATGGACCCTCCACTCCGTTCCTCCTCTCTCCCCGTACCTCCTCTCTCTCTCCTACACTCTTTCTCTCGGTCCCTCCCCCCTCGTTCTGTGAGCCCCCTGCTCTCTTTGCGAGCGATCGACGGCCACGGGGAGACGACGGGCGCGGGAGGGTGGCGAAGACGTCGTCGTCGTCGTCGTCGGCGTACTCGTAGTGGTAGTAGGCGTCGCTACTGACGACGCGGCGGCGTCGTCTCTAAACGGCAGTCTCGGTGTGACTGTGACTCGAGAGCCTCTCGACGTCAATCTCCGGTATGGTGAGCTCGTCCGGTATGTTGTCGGCGTACTCGATGCTGCTCGTCTGCGAGAGTCGTTTGCTCAGGGACGACTGCTTCCTCAGTACCTCCGCCAGGGTGGTGCTGCTGTGCTCGCCGTAGCGCGTATCTAGGCCCTGCCGAAATGCGTTCACTACGCGAATCTGCAAATTGGAAAGCCGGTACCGGTCGGATCAGTCTGGTCTCATGGGGAGGGGGGGGGGGGCGATCGGCACCGCCGGCGACGGCGACAGCGACGGCGACGGCGGCGGCGGTCGCCGATGATGATGATGATGATGAATGACAGGCACACGCAACAGCAAGTTGCAGGCTGCCGACACACGCACTCGAAGATAGAGAGGAAACGTTCAGGCGAGATTCATAACGCCGCGACACACACACTGTGTATATATGTGCGCGCATATGTGTGTGCGTGGGTGTTTGCGCACATATATGCACAATGGATACGTATAAGATGAGGACCGTCCGCAAGACTGTCGCCCTTACGTCTTACCCGAATGCGTCCTCTATCACTATATGGAGTCGACATTCTTTCCCCGAGAATTTTGATCGCGAGATCAGCTCCTGTCTGAAATTAAGTTTTCGCTATCGTTCAATTATCTCTTGGAGTTTTTTAGGGAGAGAAAAGTCGACTCCAAGCACGTCGAGGAGGCTTCCGTTAAAGGATAACGCGCCAGTCTTGGGAGATCCTATACAGATATTTATATTTATAGCAACGGCGGGGGAATGGAATCGGAGGATGAATCGCGTCTGGAATGAAAAATTCGCTTACCGGACTCACCTTTAAGTTAATTCAGCCCGCACTAATTAACTTTCCAGTTTGTTGAATTCTTATTCAGATCAGATCTGGTCCAATCAGCGTTTTTTCTTTTCTTTTTTTTCTTTCTTTTGCTATTTTACCCGATTCACCATGAGACCCCCATTCGCTTTGCATCCCGCCATTTAAGATACGTAAATACGTAGAAACAAGACAGAAAGCAGCGATTGGCACAAGATATTACAGAACTAGCGGGGCTTTTTTGGAATCGCCCTGCGGAACAAGGCATTGTTAGAACACAAAGTTCGGAGCAGCTGCGTCGGTATGGCTGATAGGAGAGAGTGAGGTTCGTAAGGGCTGCGTGTTCGTGAGGATCTTAGCGATTTCGGCATACTTACTTCGAAAGAGTGAGAGAGAGGGGGAGGAGAGAGCGATATTCCCCCTCGTGATTCTCCGATCGTGTGTGAAAGGCGCTGAAGATTAACTTAACATATTGAGGACGGGCGTGTCTTTTCCGTTAAACGCGAAATTAAGCTCGCTATTACTATTTTTATGCGCTTACACGAATGTCCCGTAAAAAAATATAACTATAATAAAAATAAAACAAAGAGCACCTTACCGGTATCGGTAGCGCCTTACTGCCCAGCGTAATAACGCACGTGCGACTTGATTCTCGCTTCTCTCGTTTAGAGATTTAAAATATATAAAATATTTATCACCCGTCCGCAAAATGTTAAGTCTGCGAGACACTGTATATCACTCTCCTAGCTTCAATTTTGATAACTCAAGACATCCTGTGGAGCTTCGCAAATGTGGGAATCAATGATGGTCGATCCGTTCTTAGCGAGAATTTCAAAGCGATTGTCGAGTAATTAAATTTGGAAATCTTTCGGTCCATCGTGCGTCAACTGCGTACTAATTACTCGACGATCGAGAAGCCAAGGTGCCTACAATATTTTTTTAAAGCAATGAACACCAGGTAAGAGAACGTCCAAAAGAATTTACTTTAATTAGTTCACGGCACTTCGTTAGTCGATTAAATCAATCGTTGAAATTTTCACCAAGGAGAAATCGACCTTGAACTCGTCGAGGAATACATTCCTATTGCCGATTACCACTTTTGCAGACTCGTCCCGAGTAACGTTCGCTGATCGTTCCGCTTTTACTCGAGTACCTCGCAATTCGGATGAACGAATGCGGCCTGCAAAGAGATGCACCGTGTGTACCGACGTCGCCGCTCTGCAACTGTGCTTGCAACTTGCCGCGCAACACCGCATGCATCCATCGACACTATAGTCATCTCAGAGAGACCAAAAAAAAGTTCGACGGAAAAAAAAAAGGATATATTCACACTCGACTCTCGGCAATCTATTTCTGCGTGTTGTCGACGGCTTGAGAAACTGCGGAAGCTGCTGCCAGCACTCGAGTTCGAGACGAGTGAGAAAGGAAAAGAAAGACAGAAAAAAAAAAGAGAAACGATTGCGCCCTTTTCTATAATGCGATAATATATATATATATAATGCGAATACGCGACAGATCTCGCCAAGCTGAATTTACGCGGCTGGTCACATGCGCGGCCATAATAATTTACAGTCCATCACGGCGATCGAGAAGCGTCGCGTGTGCGATCCGCGTCGCGCAATCCGGCGACGGATTCCCAGCGTCCGAAGAATCGATTTTCCTCGAAGTTACGGTCACGTAGCAAACATTTTCGTGCAAAAATTTGTGACGCAAACGCGCAGATATATTGAGTTGAGAGAAACGAAAAATTAAATGCTGTAACAGCGCAGAAATCTTTACAATCGTCAACTTCAAATTGCCTTCGAAGAAATTGATATTCATGCACGATAAATTTTAACCGATTGCTTTTTTACGTATTCACAATTATCATCGAGATATATCGGAAATTACTTCGAGAAAGTCGTCGCCGAGGCTGGTCATAGCGCCGAAGAACGCGGGACGGATCAATGCGCGACAATTTTTGTGCGGTCATACAGAGTGCGTCTTCTGTTTCTCTCGCAGCTTCGGAGAAGCCTTAACGACTGAGAGAAAGGAGAAAGAGAAGAGGAAAAATAGAAAAGCGTCAAGATAAAGACAGAACAGATAGACAGATAGAGAAAGAGAGAGAGAGAGAGACACAGACAGTAAGACAAAGAAAGCGAGAGGAGTGGAGAGCCAACAAGAGTAGAGTCTGGACTTCCACTTAATTAAGCAACGCGACACATAGAGGTATGGGAAAGCACGTTATGTTCAATTCTTCAGTAAAGCCGGAAAGTCCTTGAATCGAGGGATCCAATCATTATTCTTGCGTATTAAACCAATTTAACACGTCTGCGTAACGAGTTTTTGTATATCCTACCGCCATAATCGAATTTTCATAAATATATTGTGATTGATAAAAATAAAAATTAATAATTATTGAATGGCACACTTTTTACTTTACAATATGTTATCTAGTTATTTACAGCATTCAACATTTTATTAGATTTATATTTACAAGTGTCTTAAAAAATTTTTAGTAGCATGGCAGTCAGTTAATCTCGACGAGCTGAATTTTCAATGTCGCAAAATGCATCTTTCCTCGAATAAATGTAACATTGAGATCTTCATTCAACGGGATGATATCAAAAAATCCGAACCAATAATTTATCTCGCGACCAATGGTTGATCAGTGTTGCTTTTTCTATGCGGTCATTTTATTATATATAAAAATTTTCTACTATACGGACGCGGCTGACACAATCGCGATATTTTTCTACTGCGGTCATCTTCCAAACATTTCACTTTTTACTGCAAACGGCTGACCATAGCGAAGATTCCTCTACTGTGACCGACACGCGGCTTTTTCTACTTGCACGAATGCAACGCGCGCGGACAATTCTTCACCGCGACAGTGGAAAGCTCGTAAGCTGGTCAGACAAACACATCGTTGGGAATCATTAGGACGGTTTATAGGACGCAAATTTAACGGTGACACGCCGACGAGTGAATGATGCGAAACGCAGAAGATCGAATAAAAGCTCTTACCTCTTAGCTCCACCCTATGCATGTATGCACATTTATTTTCGGCGGTAAACGATAATGTCGCGAATTAATCGAGAATTCGCCGTTCTAAGCGTGTGTCCTAAGCGACGCAGTGGAATGCTGCCAGACTCTGATGGAACGTGTCTCGTCTCTCTGTCGAGGACTCGTATCTGTTATCCGATAAGACCTCTATCTTCTTGCTGGGATTCCGAATCTCTACTCGCAAGCGCAACGAGGGGCACGACTCACCGTTCGACGGTCCATCCCGCGGCGGTCATTTCCTATCTCGAGGACCACGTGATATAAACACGCGTTTCTCCGTTAACTAATCCTGGCAACATACGTCCGTGACGCCAGAAAGAAACAGGATGCACTCTGTATGGCGGTTCTTCATCGACGTTTTCATATACGTGTACGTGAGAGAGAGAGACACAGAGAGAGTATGTACATAGCAGACCAGGCAGAATCATCACAGAGCAGAAAGGAGCTACGGCAAGCAGCGCGAGGAAAATATCGAGCATCACAGCAAGTAAGAGCAACACGTTAAGGCAGCCCGTACAATACTAGAGAAAAATGAAAAGAAAAAAAGAAAATGAAAGAAAAGAAAAAAGAGAAAGTGGAGCAGGATCTATAGGCTGCGATTAGCTTACATGCAAGTTCGCGTGCCCGGCAAACGTTATCTTCGTTATTAGAGTGAATTCGACTACCGTTTTTTCGAAGACGATTTTCCCAAAAGAGCCGCCTTACGGTCGACAGCGGAGCGAGGGCGGGGGTTAAAACGGGAAACCCTCCGTTATCCCTTGCTTCCTTTCTTCCGTTCGTTTTCTCTTGAGTCCCCCCCCCCCCCCCCCGGGCTCGACGATCGCTGGATGATGCACGCACGCACGCACGTGCGTGCTCTCGCACGTGTCTCTCGCCCGATTTAACGGGCACGCTATTAGATAGATTCGCTGACACACACAACATTCAGAAGAGGGATACTTACGCGATGCGAAGGTTGGTATCGCCGCGGCATTTCCGCGGCGGCAGCGGTGACGACGGCAGCAGCGGCGACGGCGACGTTGGCCCAGCTACAGACTCCCGAAGAGTTATACCTCGGACCCCCCTTGGGCCCGGGGCCCTCGGCACGCGCGCTAAATACGTATCTGCTCTCTTTTGCGTCTGGCTTGGAATAACATGCACGCTACGCCAAGTAATGCGCACTGCCGATTTATAGGTACGTATCGCAACGGACGACGACTCTCTCGACGGAAAAAGGCGATATGTCGTTTCGAGTATCACGTGGATGGGTTTCCAGGACACAGGGCGGTTAAGGAGAGAATGGGGAGAGAGAGAAACGGAAGAGCTGAGAGCAAGAAAGAAAGAGAAAAAGAAGGACAGAAAAAGAAGACGGAAATGGAGAGTATAGAAAGTGGCAGTTTCCGGATAGGATGAAATTTATTTGTTGTATCTTCCGTTTTGAAATTCGTTGACTCGTATATCCGGAAAAACTACGTCGCATTGCCGGTTCAATGACTCGCGAATATCAATTGCTCCAACTTGTGGAAATCGTTTACAATTTCCGCTCGTCGAACATGGATGACATATTCACTTGCTGCGATAACATAGAAGTGGAGTAAGCAAACCGTGTGATTTTGTCACCTTTCTCGTCGGGACAAATTTTCGTCTCGTACGTTTTCCTTCGTATCTCTCCTGTCTCGAGAGATTCGAATTTAGCTCGTGTTTCTCAGATCGTATTTTTTTTAGATCGTGGCGTTACCGGAAAGTCGATTGACCGATTGATCGGCAGCATAACAAACGTTCCATCGATCTTCGTCGAGTGTCTGAAGGGTCTTCTATGGGTAGAGGAGATACCGTAAAGGGAAAAATCATGAATTTATGTGAAAAGGAGACACTCCGGTGAAGAAGAAAAGAACGATATGCGTAGGATGTCCGGTCTCTCGTCGCTGGAGAACCTCACAGTTGCGATGAAATTTACTCGCCAACAACAATTCAGTTATATTCATTAATTAATTACGCCTATTTTAATTTTGACAGCGATTTCTTTTTAGTAATGTAAGTTTTCTCAGCTCATGTAGCGATCGATTAGATCATATTGCGATGTAGAATTCAATCGAGAATCTTCTCGCTCGATTAAGTTGAAAGAACTAGATTAATATAATAAATCGAAACCAGAAATTGAGATTCTGAACACGCTTCGGCGAGTTCATCTTTCGATGCTAATCGCAAAGAAATATCCTGCAATTTATAAACGAATTCTTCTGCGCGTCTGTAGCATCGAAATATGAATTCGGGACGAAGCCGATCTTAATTTCCGATTGTAAATACATATTTCTGCTATGATACACGTTGCGAGATATAACGTGACGCAATGTGTAAACTGCGCAAGCAAGCAAAGGCAGCTGCGTTCAATCAGGGTTTAATTCGCTTCACTCAAAGTTCGATAAGAATTGTTAAAAGAGTGGTAAAAGAGTTAATATCGGATAGGGGTCGAAGCTCTATGCGACGATCTGACATCGTCGCTCGCGACGCAAGATGCACAACGAAAGCAACATGCAAGGTTCTCAGGCGATCGCAAATACGAGATACGCAGTCGCGGCCACAATGCAACACTATTACCGGCGTATCTGCACATATGCTACACACTTAATTTGCAGCGACACGGTAAGCAACAGTCGGGGTAGAAGCAAACGTCACACGCAATTCTTTTTTTTTTTTTTTTTTTTTTACAAACGCCACAGATTCGCGTGTAAGATTCGCATCGCTCTGGCATCGCGTCTCTGTCATGCAAAAAGACGGTAAACGTGTGATCGGTATCTCGGTGTGTCGCGCGCAAGGCGACCTAGCGCAAGTCATCCTAAATGCATAATACATTAAATTAAAGATCAACTCGGCCTTTCTAGCGGGGTCCGCGAGCGCCTCTCGTCGGCTTTCACTCGACGCGGCGATTCCTTTTTTCAGGACCGGGGGTGCAGCGGAGGAAGCGAGAGGGAAGAGGGGGTCGCGGGAATAATTGCGCAAAATGCGGGTTCGTGATTTCGTGACAGGGATCGAGACCCGTCGAGTTCTCGATTCTCGACGCAACGGACGCGGAGAAAAATTGTTCACGTCCGTGGCACCGCAGCGAGAATCGATAACCGTTAAAGCGGCAACGGTCTCGATCCCTGATGAACGATCCGAACGAGGACAAGGGGGGGGGAAGGGGTTGGAATAAAAGCAGAAGAGTGGAAATGAGAATACAGACACACGACGAGTACACGATGTAAAGTCACGATAACACAGGACACCGAGTGCTGCGGGGGTGAACGATAGTTAGGAAGTTAGAACAACAGAGTAGGAAGTGACGGACTTGTACCACCAGAGGGCTGACTTGAGATTTGGCGAAAAGCATTCTAATGTCTTTAGTTAGCGTAATGAAAAATCGTATAGGCTCATCAAGAGATCGCCCTCGTTCATTTTGGGAGATTCCTCGCGCGAAGAATCTCGCAATTAAAGCGGCGTCTTTGCGGCGGTAGTAGCTCTCTATGTGAGAAATAAATATAGAAAAAAAAAATAAATTATTGCCATATGCCAACGAAAGCCCCTACAAGCAACAATGGCGCAGAGTATAGGCTCGGCAATCGCTAATCCTTGCCGCGCTTTAAATATCGAACAAGCTTGGGACGTCAAGGATTAACACATGGACATGTACCTTTCCTTCGTACTGTCGTCGAGGGCAGGAAAGGCTGCCCGGTCCAGTAGTACAAGCCGTAATATTATCCTATTGTAGAACAGTATAAAGTAGAAAGCGGGAAGTATACGTAGAGATAGATAAACAGAAAAGATCACGACAGAGGGAAAGAAGAGAGAAGAAGAAGAGATCCGGAGAGGAGCGAGAGATGTAGAACGGGGTAAATTTGCAATTTCCAAGATCTCACTTTTAGGTACAAAGTGGACCTTACAAATTATCATACTCCGCTCTTGGATATGTGTTTTATACAAAAGAAAGGAAAGGGTAAGAAGAGATGGGTGAGATGAATAGGCAAAGGGAAGGAAGGAGAGAGACGATCGATAGAATAAGAAGCGTGTATAAGCGAAGGGATCAAAAGACAGCTGCGAGCGAGCAAACTGGCGAGTGACACAGAGAGCGAAAAGGAAGAGATCGAGACAGAAAAAAAAGAGAGAGAGAAAGTAAGAGATAGAGAGAAAGAGAAAGAAAAGATAGAGCAAGAGAGAGGAGCGCTTACAGCTTGGTCTGTCGAACTCTTGCTGTAGGGTACCGGTATCAAACGTTCCTGCAACTCGCCACCTATCACCTTCAAGAGTAAAGGATAACATAATGGTTACAACAGGGTGGAACGATCGGATCGCGCGTAACCACTTCTTCAACCCTCAAGCGGCACACATTCGCTTCTCGCTTCGAATCGCTTCATTCTTTGCGACGCGCGGACTCGCGTTTAGTTCGAAACTCGAGTTGAACCAATCGATTAATTGTCAGCTGCAATATTGTCGCGTAAGAATTAATTATTTTCTCGAGGATACCAGGATATGTGCAACGAAATGATTCAAAAATATCTTGGCTCTCTCTCTCTCTCTCTCATGAATGATTAATTCTTACGCTAATATTGCGTGTCTAATTATTTTTTGTGAGATATATCAATTATTTGTTATCGAATAGAGTAGCTTGAGAAATTTTAGAAATCTTTTTGCGGATTCTCACAATTTTCTATCCAAATATAATACATTTGGCAAATGCATATTATTTTAACACTAATTAATCTTAACTGGTACGATTTTATGCCAGATGGTCATTTTAAGATATTCATTCAGAATCGAATATAATAACATTAAATTGTATTCTGCATATTTTTACATAGTTTATCGTAATGTAACAAATGCTACAAGGTATGCCTACAACTGTGTCCAAAATAAATATCTCGTACATAATATCGCAATTATTAATTAAATATAAATATATATTTATATTAGAATAAAATATATATTTATATGTTTAGAATAAAATCTTTATTTATATTACCTATTTATATCACTTATGTCACTTATGTCGCCGAAATATGGAAGTTATGAAGTTCATATCTAAAAGTCTTATCTTTCTTTATTACAAAAATATCAAATCTTACACTCTATATATTTTTCACAGCTGATGTCTTTTGGCTGTATTTTTCCGTACCAATATTTTCCATCGTACCAATTAAAGATCAACACAAAGTCCTTGATCCGTCTGTTTCTCACGCGAAACGCGAGCTTGAGGGTTAAGGGTGACACATTCTCGTCGGTTTGTCTCATTGAAATGCTGATGTTTGCGCAAGTAATCAGTGTGGCTGTGAGAGTAGTCGGATTTAATTGATTGTGGTGTCGCGTCTTCTCACCGGTGTTAGGACTCTTCTCGCTCTTCTAAACGCGCTGTTAGTGAGACATTTCCTCGGTATTCCCGAAGGGCTCTCGTGAAAAAATCGCGCGATTCGCAATTTTAAATTTCCACATGACGTAAATTAAATTAAGTTGTGTATCATTAATTATGGTTAATTATGTTGAGTGGTTTCTTATTCTTTCTTCTTTCTACAAGTTCGAACCGCGCATCTAATCCGTTCGATCGGAAGCTGAGTTGGAGCCGATTGCACCATATTACCGCCCGAGAATCCCATTGCGATGTTTCTGTATTTCGCTAATGATATCGTTGATGTTGAACAATTAACAGCGAACTAACTTCATCAGATGATTATTAACTCAATCTTCTTAATTAATAAAAGTTGTTAAAAAATAATAAAACAGCAAATTTGTAGGCAATTTTATCTATTTAAAAAAAGATCACATTTTATTTTGCGTGCCATTATAATTGCACGATATAATTATTTCTTAAATAATTAGTAAGATGAGAGACAAATGTCAGAATATTACCGCATTAATCCTGATCGATCCAATCACCATCTCTCATTCACCTCGTTTTCTAAATTACTACACTACGGATAAAATTGTAATCTGGACGGAGATAGAGAGAAACTCGTCAAATCGGGATTGATTTTTAAAGTTTGTCGGTGCAATTCGGCCTCGGTGATAAGGGACAAAGTATGAGCGAGAGTGCCGTGCCAAAGTGAATCAATGTACAGACAGACAAGCGTAGAGAGATATACAGAGAGTCGGTATAAGTCCGTGAGCAGATGGAATTACGAAGAAAAGATGTGCACAAAGTTAGTTTGTTGCGTGATCGTTCAGAGTACAAGACGAGACCGGTAATTTATTCGTTGAATATATTCCATCGAAATCAGGCGACAGGATCCGCAACGATTGACGCCTGTTAAAATGCAATGCGCAAATAAAACAATTTTGATCCGATTTTTTCGCATACAATCTGTGCTAATTCATATACAAATATTAGCATATTAAGTTACTTAGTCGAGATTACTTTGTTCCTAAAGATTATCAAAATTATTCATAACATAAAATATTATTGCTTAATTATTAATTAGTATCTCTGAGAAAAAATTTTTATTCATTCGTAGAAATTAGAAAAGATAATAATAAGAAATGGACGACAATTAAATTTCGATCCGAAGGCATTGCATTTCGACGAACGTCTTAGACTGCAATAGAAAGCAACGAAGACAGGAAGTTACATAATGATAATGAAAAAAGTAACCATCTCTGTCGTTACCCGTCATTGTGCACTAGACACGTCAATGAGAGGCATCATCGAGAAGATCATGTGCGTATATAGTAGTCATAGTGTGATGTAGATTTGAGAGAAAGAGAGAGAAAGAGACAATTAGCAGAGATATTGTTGGAGATGTGAAGAGTAACAGAGATCGCCGTTGGTCGATCGATCGAAGGCTCGACGTGGATCGCACTCGACTGCGACATTCTGTTGTATTTGCTTCACGTATGTCGCAAGGCGGAGAATCAGTACTATCAATATCAATAATACATAGATCGCGGTTGATCTCCATAGTCGCAGAAGATTTTTATTCGCGAAGCGATACGTGTCGTCGCGCGAATTAATCGAGCGTATCCTATCCCGAAGAAGATCCGAAACTGTAGATCTACGGTCACCGTAGATTCTCCTCGCGATATGCAGTACGCTTTTTCGATCGCTATATCTTCCAGCTGGCCTGAACGTCAAAAGCGGTCGATCGGAAAAAGAGCATGCGTCGTCCGGGGGGAATGTTACAAACGAATCGTCAAAACGAAAGCGTTTCGACGATCGAGCAGAAGGAGGATTTAAATCGCGAGTAACGAGGAAAAGAGGAGAGAGGTGGGACATGATTCGATAATCAGTTTGGGTCATGAGAGACAGAAAAAAACAGAGACAGAAAGAAACAGAGACAGAGAGAGAGAGAGAGAGAGAAAGAGAGAGAGATTGATTCAGCAACAAGCCAAGCGTGGAAAAGATTTAGTATCGCTTTATTGACCATCATCGATCATTGTGCAGCTTTCTTGTTTTCGTGAATACGTAATTATGAGTCGAGAGAGAAAAAGTCTTCGCGGGACCAGTGGCCTGCGGTCCCCTATCTCGCATACACACGTTTTATTCTCTTTCCCTTCTCTTCCGTTTTCTACCAATTCGCACTTGAAAAAAATCCACCGTGTTCTTTTTTTCTTCTTCTTCTTCTTCTTACTCTTTACTTTTATCTCCTCTTTTAATTGGCGTCGCGCAGGAGAGACTAAAAGCGATTCTTACGATTCATCGAAGATGCAGTTCGATGTAGCTCGCCTGCTTTTAGAAGCGGAGGGGGTGGTAAACGATAATAATACAAGAAAAGAGAGGAAAAGGGAACGAGGAAGAAGGCGAACGAGTGTATAAGAGAAATTCCGCAGATACCACCCTCTCCGCTGGTCTCCTTTTATCGGACTTGTTATTTGATTAACGTTGTCTTAAACTTTATTTTATATAACAATAATAATAATTAATAATAGTAATAATAATATATATATATTCCCTATGCATATCGTTAAATTGATATTCAACTATACATATTTATAATATATTATATATATAATATATATATATATACATATATATACATATATATATATATATATATATATTCTCTTAGAGTTCCTCGGTAACAGACTACTATTATGCGTCGATATTAAAAATCAGAATGTCTTCTCTCGTTTGCTACAAATCGCGATATTCGATACGGACCCACAGCCTTTGTGCGGACCTACTATAATAAGTTTTACAAGACGCGCGCGTGCCTTATCGCGAGCCGTGATACGTACGGATTATTACGCACTCGCGCGCGAAGCGACGCCAATTGTGAATGAGATTCTTTGTTATCGCACCGGCCAAAGGGGAGCCGACATTGTATCGGGGGTCCGCAGGATCTCGCCGGTAATAGAGACCGGCGGATCCATGTTCGAATACACAGATCGCGTCGCTTTGCGGCGCGTTTGGGCTCCGTAAGGCCCGTATTACGTTTTTCACGAGTGAATCTTTTGTCGGACACGTTACTTCTACACTCCCATTTTACTCAGTACTTAGAAAAAAACCTTTGTCAGTTTTTCAGAGAGTGCTCTTGTTAATTTTAACTTAGATTGCCATAGTGAATTTTAAAGAGGATGACATGAAATAGAGAATTCTAATGAAGAAAAAATAAAACTTAAAGTTTCAAAAAATCTTGAAACCTCTAGATAATAGAAAGTTACAAAATCTGTTGGATAAATCGTGTAGGATTAAATTAAGTTACGGTGATGAGTACATCAGACCCCTTTCGGGGTCTCCGTAACTTCGTCAAGCTGATTAGCACGCGCGCCGCAAATTATTGCACGAGAAATGTAATACGGACCTTTTACGCGACTGCAAGAGCAAACGGAACTCTAACTCGATGCTACTGAAGTAATTGTGAAGTGGCATGCACCAAGATTCGATTTATGCGTCCACGTCATAAGGACCGCCCGCCGATGCGTCCGGGAAATTGTTCCTGAGACCGCTACCGAAAGCAGTATCTTTTCGATTCTTCTGAAATTTTAACAACTCGAACGAAGTCCCATCGTACGAATCTGAAGTCACGTATGTCCTATTACGTCGAAGAGATAATTTCTCCCTCGAAGATCATATCACGGTCAATATTCGATCTTTCAAGAGCGATTCCATTACCGAACATCGTCTTTGAATCTCGGAGATACTTTGATTACTCGGAGATGGATCTTCCCGTCCAACTTTCGTTCATTCCCGATCACTTCAAAATACGACTTCGCCTGCAATCAATCAATCATGTCACTGTAGCTTATGTTAATTGTACTATACGGTGCGTAGCTCTTAACTTTCAATTTCATCGCACGGATGATGATTGTCACATCGGTCCGTTCAACTCGGCAATTCATGTCTGTTCAGCGGGGGGCCCTTACGTCGCGTTATACAGGGGACAGCCGAAACGTCGCAACCAGGAGAAGACCTAACGACTAAGTGTTCTTTTTTTCACAGCTCCTTCTAGTTCTGAATTGTGTTTTGTATATCTTTTGTATCTTTATTTTTACTTTTCTCGACGTCGGTTAACGCGCTGGCAGTAGCAGACACATTTAAAATCAACGACGATTAGTCGAAGAAAACGTTTCTCGATTTGTCGAATTAAGTTACTGACTGTGGTTACAAAAAGAAAGAGGGAAAAAAAAGGGAAGAATCCTCGGCAATCCCACGTTCCGTCTTCCAGCGAACCTCGCGTATCTCGTCGATCCTCGAACGAGAGGCTGGAAAGAGGGATGAGGAGGGGAAGATAACTGTGACAATGGGATAATCGCAACACCGCGATATAATTTCCAACGTAAAAAATTGTCTGATCATACAATATTGAACAATCTAATCAGCAAATTGAAAAATATCGCGTAGTTACAATTATCCTAGTGTCAATTTGCCTTATCACGTAAAATAAATTACACTTGTAAAATAAATTCTTCCGCCTTTTGAGTGGCCTCGACGTCTCGAGGAAGACACGGTCAAAGAGACGGAGAAAACCGAGGAAGGAGCGACAGCGGGATAAATAAAGCAACGTAGATAACGAGATCCGACGATTTAAGTACATTCCTTCATTCCAGACGGAGGATATTCCCCCCCCTCGCGGGAAAATGGAACGTGACGAACCAGCGGAAATCGAGACCGACGTGAATTCCGTCGAATATTCCGACGCTATGGGAGGAAAATACATCTCGCGAGAGAACGAGAAAAATAGCGTCGGAATTTAATTCTATCGGGATTGTCTCCATCATTCCGGGATCATCACGAGAACTCACGCGGTGGCGATTGCCTGGAATGCCGATCGACGACGAATTTTGATCGACGCGTTTATTAGGGGAAGGCGCGTTCGCAGCCTCCCCGGGCACAGGGACTTCCTCGTCTTTTAAGTTACAAGATTCATAAATAAAAGAGAATCGCGCGCGCGCGAGTTGAGTAAAATTAAATAACTTACATTACAATATCGAGAGCGAGAATGCTCCTCCGTCTCTCCGTCCGTAACGACATCGTCGTACGTCATCGTCGCGTATAATATTCATTCGCCGCTCGATCACACTCGACGCTCGGCAAAGAACATTGGTAACGAACCGTCTTATATATATAGTTCGCGGTTACACCATTAATTTCCTTCCTTATCGTACGTTCTGCTAGACAACTTTTCCTCTTACTTATTTCTCTTATTTCTTCTTTTTCACTCGAACGAGAGAAAGTGGGGACGGGATTCTCTGTCGGACGACGATTCCCAACGCTCTGAGCCCCCGCGGTTCGTCTCGAGCAGTCGAGAGAGAGATAGAGAGATAGATAGATAAAGAGAAAGAGAGAGAGAGAAGGAGAGAAAGAGAGAAAGAAAGAGATTGGGCCCTATTTGCCAGAATTATCCGGCGGAATTCGGTTCTTCGAGACAGACAAGAAGAGACACAGACAAGAGAAAAAGAGAAAGAGGCAGAGGGATATGAATGAATGCTCGAAGGTAGTCACAAAACAAGGGAGACACGCCGAGAAGAGGACTCGAGGCGAGGCTGGATGTATCGTGAAGCGGCCTATTTAGATAAGCACTATATTTTCCTTGATAAAGATAAAAATGAGAAATAATGAGTTACTTCTATTTAGGATATTTGTTTTCTCTATGGCACATTTAGAAGCTGTAGATTAAGGATAATTTAAGATATTACAAATTAAACATTAATATATTTCTGAAATTTATAAGTTTAAAAAAATAGAATAAATTTTATAAAAATTAACTCCGATTAAAATTGGATGTTTCTTATCAAAATTTATGAGAGATTTTACATTCGGTTTTGCATTCAGCTTTCTTAGATCTAATTGTTCTTGATTTTCTGCTTGAGGACCAGCGACACGTAGAACCAGGCCCGCTCGCGAGAATGACGGTGAAGCTGTGAAGATAGAAGAGATCGAGGCGTGATGGTGAAGATGTAAGTACATTCAGCCTCGAGTCGCGTATACGCGAGATTCGTGGTAAATGGACACCTTCTCGGATACCTTTCGATTGTCGATCGCGAATCGAGCGATTACTGTCGCTCGAGCGGCGCCGAAACGCGCGTCTATTATTCTCCCTTGGACCGGGGGCGGAAGATAGTTTCTCTTCATTGTTAGTCGCGCTCGCGGAGGGCAGTTAGAAGTGTTAGTCCGCGAGGAACTAATTTATCTTTGTCGAGGTAGATTGTCGTCGGTGACGTCATCGTCGTCCTTGACGATCCGTTGGATCGTCATCGGTCACATCGCGCAATCATCGAACGAACAGACACATTCACATTCAATCCCAAACAGGCAAGCAAACGAGTGACGGGTGATCACTGCTGACCGTCAAATTGGCGAACGTTCAAGTGAAGAGACTTCCCAAAGAAAGAAATATTATATACGAGTATTATATCGATTCTATTGTTAGTTTTTTCGGTCACATAATTAATTTAGAAAAAAATATTTTATCTTTGATATATTCGCGCGAGATATACAATAAAATTTGTTAATAGTATACTCTTACCGTTCAACTAAAAATAGTCTTTTGTTGTAAAGGGGAAGTTGGAAAGAGTTGGAAATTTTCTAGATTTTTTTTCTGTAAGATAAAGACTTAAGTAGAGTTAACTTTTAGTCATTTTATCACCAATTATTGGTCAGTAGTATAAGACAAGTAGATAAATAAGTAAACGGTTGTACGAGGTCGGTTGATAAGCGGACAAGCACTTAAGCGCCGTCTACGTTTGTCAAGTATACGGATAAAATACTATTTTCATGTACGGACATACAACCGTCATCCTTTCAAGATAATCGATTTGGTCGTTTATATTTAATATCAGACTTTACACGGGCTGCGACAGTGTGCTGTTCGTTGCCATTTTTCAACGAAACATATAAAATCTTTATCTAGACTCTCTCTTAAAACTCTCAAAAAAGTGAATATCCCGTTTGTTAATATCTTGTGGTAGCATTTGGGAATATTTTTCTACTTAATACGCTACTTGAGACAAAAATCTACCGTCAGGCTACGGCGTAATAAAAGACATAATTAATTGCCACAGAGAGTAACTAGTTAAATAGCGTTAATTACTTTCAGGAGTCTGAGAGTATTGTTTCGCAAGCTGCGTGGCAATTAGTAACACACCTCGCAGTTAGATTCCGCTTTCGCTTCTTTTTTACAGCTCGCACAGCCGCGTCGCAGCCCGTCGTTCAACGAACAATGAACTCCAGAACGCTACCCTATAAATGCGAAAATAGTACTTTCACCCGTTGAACACAGAGTCGGGGTACGGGAAAGAAGCAGTTAAAAGCGGGACCCCTGTATACTATCTGAGTGTACAGCCTATGCACGAGAACGTGCCATTCGCAAACTATCGCGATATCCGCGGGAAAAATTCTCTTTTCGTTTCGACAACCAATTCCTTCCTTTTTTATCCTCTCCGAGTCACATTCGCGCCTTAAGTACGATTTTAGCAAGAGCTCGCGATTTGCGAATGTCGCGCCTTGTTCGTGTGTGTAGGCATATCCTCCAAATCGGCGCGTTTCGACCCCTTTGAGATCAGATCAGGTCCGCCGTCCCCGTTGAGCGAGTGGCAAAAAGTTTTTCGTCGGAGGGGCGGAGAAGGGCGGCGGAAGAGAGAAAGAGTCAAGGGGGACAGAGAACTCGGCGACCGAAACGAGCAAGATCGTTCGGTAAGTACGCTCTCGGAAAAGAGATGGCGGAAATAGAGACGGATGATGACGTATCTTGAAAGCAGAGAAGAAGCAGATGGTGAACGCGTGAACGAGAGTGTGTCCATATCGTTTACGTGGACGATGATACTGCCTTCTCTTTACCGATCGAATGAGACGAGGTCGCAGGATCGAGCGAGATCTCGCGTAACATACGAGGGCGAGAGATTACAGGGACAGAATATATACAAGTCCCTCTACATAGTAGAGAGAGAAGAACGAATTAAGGGATGAACAGATAGATTCGAAGCAAGAAATGGCGGGGAGAGGGGGGAATAAAGTTAAATGATAAAGCTCGCGAATCGACAACAGTGAAACAAAATAGAAGATATAGAGAGGGATGGAAGGGGATGGAATGAAATACATAGAGAAGAGAGAAGAAATCTTTAGATGCTGGTCTCGTGCACGAGCTTAGTCAGCTCCGGTAGGACCAGGTTGTTGGAACTCAGAAGCAGGGAATTCCCAGTGTTGTCTCTATTGCTGCTCATCGGCGCCATATGGTTGGGACTCAGGGGCTGATTAAGGGCGTTACTAGAAGGGGATCTATTGTCGGTGATGGTATTGGTGATGGTGTAATGATGATTGTACGCGTTGGCCGGTCCGGTCACGGTCAGCAACAACGGCGAGGCGGGGCTGTTGAGAGACTGTTGCATCCTGGAGGGTCCTCTGTAGTTTGTCTCGTAATCCTGACTCATCATCGGCTCGGCACTCCTATTAGAGGACTTGTAGGCGATGTTCTGCGCGGTGGTGGTGGTGTTTGTCGGGTCTTCGTCAATGTATGTGAAGTCAGAGAGTGGTCGGGGCCCGGTGTGGCTGCGTGAACTGCGCATACTGTGTAAGCTGTGTAAACTATGGACAGAGCGACGCTCCTCCAGATCTTCCAGAGTCGACTTGAACGCTCTGATTACTCGAAGCTGCAAAAACAGGGAAGGACGTTCTATCAGGAAGCGAGGAGGCAGGCCAGCAACACACAAGCACGCCGTATATTCGGTTTTTTTTTCGCGCAGAGGTGTGTTACGGTGTGTCCCCCTTTTTATCTTTATTGAGTGTCCCCTGAGTGTCGGCGTACTCTGGTCTTGTCGTTGTTCTGGTAGCTGTAGTCGTGTTTTTATAATTATACAGATGCGTTTTTACTTTTATTTTAATTTTTTTTTTTAGTAATCGCGAATGTTCATCTCTTCTTTTTCTTTTTGTCCGTGACGTGAGTTCCTTCGCCTGTCGACTTGGTTGCATTTCACCCGAATTCGTGAGCTAAATGGCGGGGGCAAACTGAGCTAAACGGGAGGGATATTATTACGATACACGTCGCCGTCGGGGGCATTCGATTCCCTTACGGTCTCGCTGTACCACCGAGTAGTGCAAGCTAGAGTTATACGGGTTATACTCAGTTACCGCCATCGCATGCGCAATCTACGTCAATTTTATGCGTACCTACCTACACACGGCGATTTGTGGGGTTTCGTGATGGAGTTCGTGATCATCGGATCGGGGGCCAACACGACCGAATGCGGGCGACGCGCGGACGTCCTCGCAGATGAGAGAGCCTCCCTTCGTCACCATCGGACGAAGGTGCTAGGGACGCTAATAACGAGCGTCATCATCCCTTGCGATCTAGGATTGGCCGGAAGCGATCGCGAACGAAAACATCGACTAAACAATTGTCGGGATATAGTAACAAATAGGGCAAAAAAAGAGTAAAGTGTTCTTCGCTCTTATTTGTTTAATAATGTCCGACTTTAACAATATCGGTTGACGTTAACACTCGTTGCTAGATCTAATTCTAATTCATGCTTCTAGAAGAAGACAATAAATCACTTCAGCCAAATTTTAAGTCAAGTCGATAAAGACAATTTCAAATGAAACGAAATATAACGAAACATTCGTCAGAAATTCTTTTGCGTGAATCATCTTTTTTCATATTTTTTAGAAGATTACTATTACTAGAAGATTACCTCTGGTCCCATTTACCTGACGTTACTAGGTATATGTTAGCCGAAAAAATATACAATAAAAATAACTGGAATTATTCGCGAAATGCAATTTAGTATAAGTCAAATTATCTTTTCCTTTGCGTCAGCAAGATTTTTATTAAGCTGCATGTCATTTTTAACAATTTAAAAAGGTAATTTCTTTAATCGTAACGTAGTTCCTATTATTACTAAAAATTTGTATAGAGTGTATAGACCGTAACATCGATTGAGTGACAACATTTGTAACAAAAACATAGATCGACGACCATCTCCCTCTCGTTAGCGATCGCTCGGCGACTCATTTCGACGGCAAAGGGAAACGAGCAGAGCTTCGCGATTACGGGGGTGCCAACGCGGGGGTCCAAACGGTTTCGCCAATAGTTACCCAATTAGGAATGGTCCGCAACAGTCCTGAACCGTTCGCGAGCGAGTCTGCCGAAGCATTTCGCACGCTTGTAACCGCTCCTCTACGGCTTGGAGTGTCAACAGAGTATATAATAAGGGTAAGACAGAAGCTCAGACAGAGACAGACATAGTGTGGTTGGTGATGTATGGTGTAGTACGAATAACAGTTAAGTAAAGCGAAGGAGCACTAACGAAGATTAAGATAAAATGCACGTTCGTGACAAAGAGACAGGGTGGATTAGTTGCTTCTCCTACGTATAAGTAATTCTTCGCGGTAGTAGTAGCTTCACGCATGTTAGCCAGTTTTTCGACACACTGTGTGCGGTTTCAACACTTATAACGTATTTTTCTATGTAACTACGCAAGTCTCATACGCTGGTGATCAGATATGTTCTCTTGCTAAAGATTCGGAGAGACGTTTCAGAGCGGGGTTGAAACGGTCTCTCGTCGTTCTGGTTGTACGGGGTTCGTGTTTAAGACATTCTGCGTGTCTGCGAGAGAGAAAAATCACCGTCAAGGCCAGATCAGACAGGGATATTCAAGGTAACAAAAGGTCCACTCGAAGAAGCGGAATGTAGGAGATCTGAGTGAAAGGAAACGTGAATGATCTCAGTGGAGATTATTATCTCGGATTTAAATTCTGAAGAGACTCTCCTTCTCTCGCGCGTCTGCCTCGAATCTGCTCGATCTGGCTCTGACTTTTCCGAGCGCTCGATGCGCGAAGAAACGTCTCTCTCTTCTCGCGACCGAGATCGCGAATAATGCATGCGGACAATCGCGCGGTGTTTATTCGTTTGAGATTCGCTTTCCTTTTTTTTTCTTTCACAACCAACACAGACCACATAGTATAACGTGTTAAACCCTCTAATTGGCACTCGATACGAAACAACGGCGGTGTTAGACCTCGGGCAAACAGAAAAATAAAGTCGATGCATAAATTGACCAACCGTGCACACACACACACACACACACACACTCACACACTAACAAAGAAGGAACGGAGGGGAGATGACGGGAGATTCCAACCGGATATAACAATGATTAACCCATTCCGTGGCTGAGCGCGGCGATTAGCCTTTCATCTTTCGCAGAAACCTTCGTTTCTATCGATATTTTTTGCACTCGTATCATTAGTACAAAATTAGTACAAAAGCAATGAATAAAATAATAATTACTCAGCACAGCCGCAGAAGGATTGTCTCACGTCGGCGTCCGACTATCAATCGTGAGAGGCATCGATTAAGAATGCCAAGTTTTTACTGAATCGAGAGAAACTAAGTGAAAATCAAATTAGACACTCTGAATATCCTCGAAAAAGGGCGCGCGTCACATTAAATCGCGTAAGAAACCCTTTTGCGTCTCGGTCAATCCGGAAAAAAAATTTTACGCGCGACGAATGAACGGTAAATTCAAATAAACATTCCAAGTAAATGCATAAACATGTCGAGATTGTCGAGTAATGATAAATAAATAAAGCGCGCAGATCGTCGAAATAGACTACGATCAGTTTCGCTAACGGCTCGATTGAGCCTAAAACAAAATTGTTTTCAAAGAGTGTCACATGTATATTTGACAATGTATCGACTCGTGTCTGTAGAAACGGATTTAGGATTAAGGATACCGCAACGTGAGAGAAGGACTGTGCGCACGATGCAGCAATGCTACTTCATTCAAGTTTGCAACCCTTCTTCCTACTAAATAACACAGCACACCATCGAGATCTACGACACGTTACCTCTATTCTCGAGGATTACTACGACATCGACGACCGACCTAGAAAAAAGTCAAAATCGACGCCCAAGCTGTTTCCTGGCGTTCCTGCGGCGTCGAGAGAAAAAGACCGTGGACCGATCAATGATGGTGGAAGCGGAGAAAGCGGTTTTTAGTCGCTAGATGTGTTTGAGGAAGAGGAGGAGGGGCAAGCTTTTTAGTGTCATCACACTCGCGTTGATGAAAGTCGGCGATTTAGCACGATCTATCGTACCCATGAACGAACGAACGAACCAATAAACGAATTGGTGACACTACCAAAAAAAAAAAGGGAAAAAAAAGAGGAGAAAAATGTACGGTCGGTCAGACAAGGAAGTGTACGAGTGACACTCTCGATATGTCCGCAACCGACGCGAAACCATCGCGTCAAAGTTACACACACGAGGGGGAGAACGAACGAAGGGGACGGGGAAGGAATAGGGATGATACAGAAACACACAGCACACTCAGACACTATGCTACTGAGAAAA
The DNA here is from genome assembly GCF_030848795.1 of Temnothorax nylanderi. Classification (NCBI taxonomy): domain Eukaryota; kingdom Metazoa; phylum Arthropoda; class Insecta; order Hymenoptera; family Formicidae; genus Temnothorax; species Temnothorax nylanderi. The sequence goes on from NW_027249138.1 coordinate 797,967, forward strand.
AGAAAGCGCGGGCGGGCCGGTGGATCTGCCGGGTAATATCGCGGTCCCCGACGGGGAAGGGCCCACCGACCGCAGCCCACACCCCCCGCTACACAAAAGAAAACACATTAGTGTGACGTAACACTTCGTTCAATGTAATAGTAATCCGTGCATCTCGAATCGTCGCCGTCGTGACATCGCCGCCGAGACACGCGCCGACGACGCCCCTCGGGAGGACGGGAGAGCGTCCGTATCGTCGCCACGACGAACCTCGTCGTCGTCATCATCATCATCAATCGTCATTAAACAATCGGAGCTCGGAGTCTCCGTCTAGTTACTAGAATCGATCGGTTTTTCCAGGACCGATCCGCACAGAGCGATCATGGAGTCGCTGCGGGAATCGAGAGCGTCTGGAAATCTCGAAGAGCTGAATCTCCCGGGGCGGGCGACACGGAGTGTCGCCGGGAACGTTCCTCGACACCGTCACCGGGATCGAAATATTAAAATATTATATCAGATATAATATTAAAATATTAGGACGAGTCGAACTCGCTCGGTGGAGGCCCGTTCCCGTTTTATCGCGTACCGGGTGATCCGCGCCCTCGAGCATCGAAAAATCAAATGCCGAAAAAATTTCTGATTCAGACAGAGATGGAGGGAGAGATCAAGACGGCGAGACGTTTCCATCGTGCACGCACATCGTGTGTTACGCACGTCGACGATCCGTCGTGTATGACGATATTATATATGTAGTAAGGTAAAAAATATATATGCGTACACGCGTACTGGCGGGTTTTTGATGATTATAACAACGTATTATATGTACGGCAGGCGATCATCTACATGAGCTACGTACTTGTTTGTACTCCGACAGGATAAGTGTGGCGGCGGGCAAAACTGCCGCCCCGTTATACCTCAGTCTCTCGAATGGGTTCCGCTGGCTAACAAACCACAAATTATAACCATCAGTCTCGGCACTCGCTTCTTTTTTTCACATCTTCGCTAATAAAACACTACTTTTTTCTTCAGCGCGCACAATTAGCAGCTCTTTTTTTACTTTTCCCGCGGATTGCATCGGCGTTCGCTAATGACCATCTCCATCGCGTTTTCTCCATTTTCGTGTCTTGTATATTTTTTGTATTGTGTGTGCGCGTGTGTGTATAGTGTATATATGTGTGTTATGTATGTAAGTGTGTATGTGAGTGTGAGAGAATAGGTACGCGAGTGGATGTCTTCTTGTTTCTTTTCCCTCCTGTGCGCGTGTCGCACACGTGTCGACGAACAGATTACCACGTGGTGCGCGGATCTCTCTCGTTTCTTAGTGTTTTTCACCGCTTCTCACGCTGCAAATCTTCTACAGAGGTAGAGAAAAGGCGATTTCTCCCTCTCGAGCGAGAGCGAGAGAAAGAAAAAGAGAGAGAAGAAGAGAGCGAGAGAGAAAGTTTCGGAAGATCCAAGAGGAAAACCGAACACGACTGAAGTCGTGGAACACGTCCAAGTGCACGTCGTCGTAGCGATTTGAGTGTCGCATTATTCAAAACGATTCGAGATTCAAGATATTACAGACGCTAAGTGAAAAAAACCACCGCTGGTCAGACACCATCTCCCACGGATGGCGAAAGTTCAAAAAGTAAGTAAAAGAAGTCTGTGAAGCAGTTGCTGATTTTTTTAACATCAATCATCGTTAAACAATTGTCCTAGTATTTTCTTCTTTCAACTCGTCGAAAGAACAAGGATATTGAAATAAATATCGCGAAATGTTAATTAACCAAACGCAAACTAACTTAAACGTTAAGCTCGTCGGACCTCGGGGTATCCAGATGATTAGATCTCGACGGATTTTTCTCAGAGTCGAGCGACACTCTTATCGAGAACGGACGCGACACTAAGATTCGTATTCGCCATCGGCTCCAGTCGTCCGAGCAGGTATCGAATCAGAGAGAGAAAGTTCAATCAGAACTCGAGTTAAAAATTTTGAGGAACTGATAACGCAGATAACACGTGTGCTGTCGATCGCTGACGCGTTTGACTCGCGGATTCGAGTGAGCGGGAGTAGAGAGAAATTTCCATGTACCGTCTGTAAGAGGAATGTACGGGGAAAAGTTGTGTGAGACTCGATGAACAGTTATGCCGAATAATTACGAGAAACGCGCGATCGAGCGCGCACTCTCGCCGTACGAACGCCGGTTTTCGCAAAGAACAAAAATTTTGGCGGAGCGTCGCGCGTTTCGGTGTCCGAGCGAGTATGTTTGTCCCTCGCATCGGTACAGAACGCACAATGCAATATATATTGAATATACAGATATATATACATACACACTGTGCACGTTAAAGACGCACAATAATAAAAATACATGTCACACGCGCGCACATCGATATACAACGTACGGTAATAACATCGCGTACATCACGTGTTAATCATCACAGCAATGCCCACACTGCAGTAATTAAAAAAAAAACAAAACAAAAGAAATGAGAGAGATAAAGGGGAAGCGAATGTACACGGCGCGTGTGTAGAGAATGACCGGCCGACTAAAGCGAGTCGTACGCCGGAAATGAAAGACAGAAAAAAAAACGATGCTCACACAAGAAAGCGAAACACAGATCCAAAAAAAAAAAAAGAAGACTTGTCCAGTGTATAATCCAGTGTGTTTGGTGGGCCGTTCCTTGGAACGTTAGTTAACGTTAACCGAGGCTCAGTCCTGATCCTCCGTCTCCTCCCGGAGATCAAAGCAGAACCGGAAGCAAAGGCCGAACCTACAGCTGGACATAGATCTGACTGGGAGTCACCGCAACCTCAGTCAAGCCTTAACTAACATTTCTGGGAACAGCGCGCTTGTATCGAGGAAACGGGTAGCACACACCGCGGTTAGCGCCGTACATCTCTGATCACGTCACTCCGAAAGCTGCGCGACTCGCCCGTGACTATTCGATTCCAGTCAGCTGACGAGCGCCTTCAAACGCGCCAAAACAAGAGGAAAAAAAAGAAGGCACATATACACGTACATGCAACACCTTAGTGGATGTGAACAAAAAAGAAAAACGAGGAGGGAAAGGGGAGAAAGGAAGAGAAAGAAGACGGGGGAAAGAATGAAAGAAAACGAAAAGACAGAGAAGATTAAACACGTAAGAAAGAAAAGAGTGAGACGGTGGAGGGAGACAAGCGTATGACGGCAGCCAAAACGGTCGTAATCGTAATGTATATCCATCGAACGTCATAGCCATCAACGTGTCTCTCGCGGCAACAATAACAATAGCCAGTAATGGTCCGACCACGTGAAGTGGTGGCCGGCTGTTTATTTTTTTTTTTCTTTTCTCGTTGTCACGCGTGAACGGGAGCGTGTTTCACCGAACATGCGCCCCATTAGTGTCTCGCTTGACAGAGGCATAGAGGACAGAGGAGGTGGTTGACATCAGGAGAAGCGATATACAATCGTATACGTGCGATCGTATTACGCGACACAGGATCCACAGAAAAAGAGAGAGGGAGAAAGAGAGAGGCAGGTGCGGTGGTAATATAAGAAAGAAAAACAAAAAAAAGAGAGACAATAGGAACGATATAATTAGCTGCCGCAGTGACAATAATCATGGCGATGCAAATTGTTCGACGCCGATATATATATATAATGGCTGCCGGTTTTCTGGTTTTCTTTTTTTTTTATTTGTGGAGGATATAGTTTAGAATCAACCACAAAGACGGGTGTCGCATGTAATAATATATATATGTATTTATATATAATAAGCACACGGGCGAAAAATATTAATCGAAACTCGCAGTCCGCAAGCACTTACTTGTTAAACAAAATGCAGACATTGTGAGACGTGTGTAGAGAGACAGATAAGTAGTAGTAGTAGTAGTAGTAGTAGTAGTAGTAGTAGAAGAAAGAGACAGAGATAGAGAGAAAGATAGAGAACACAAAAGGCAAAACTGAAAAGGTCTGCTTGTAGGAAATCATAGTACAATGGTACATATCGATCAAAAAAGTGTCGCAAAAAAAAGTAAGAATATATCAGAGGAACCAAAGAAAGACGATGAAAATATATACGTATAGATAAATATAGAGAGAAACGGTTAATCAGATTATTATTTAACACGGTCAAACAATGATCAAACTTGCGGATGATAGTGGACTTGCGGACTAACCATGTAGTAATCCTGAGAAGGGGATCTGCCTGTCACAGATACATTCTGCACCAGAGTTCTATTGCTCGTCTGAAAGTAGGTGACACATCCAGTTTTACATCATTAGCTTCACGTGACATTCCATGGTAATTGTATTTTTCTTTTCTTGTCCTATCTCTTTTCTGTCTTTCTTAATCGTCTGTTCGATTTTCCGTTATGTTTTTTTCTGTTCCCTTTCGGTTTTTTTTAATTATTATTTTGGTTAAGCCGTTCTACGTTAACGTGTGCTTCTCGTGATATTGAACACTTAACGACCGTTGACTGTGCGAAAAAGACGAAGTTTACAGAGAAAAAAGGGGGAAGAGAATGTAAAGAGAATAGAAAGTACGTATATAGTGTAACTATATATATATATAAATATAATATATAAAGTAGAGAAAATTGGTAGAGAGACAGACAGAGAGAGAGAAAGGAAATATACGTATCGCCGCGAGTTTCTAGATGGACTAGAATTTCTCATGTACGTTGTGTGCAACTCGTGCATCCGTTCTACGTTTTTTATTTTACTTTATCGCATCGTGACCGGCTGTAACGAAGCTGCAACGGACCAGCGACAGTCGTTTTCTTTGTCGCGTCACAGCCCGAGCCGCCAAAGTGATTGACAGTTAGATATATATAGACAGATATTTGACAATTACTGCAAAATTCGCTGCGCAATCATCGTATAGAGTGAGTTATCGGATGTTTCGGGGATTCTTCGACGAGAAACGGACCGCAATCGTTATTTCTGGCACGCTAGCTGTAGACTGCGACCGCCGACTGCGACGTCGTCGCCTTGTCATTATAACCGTCGCAAATTAATCGCACAAAATACATAAATTCGTGTAAACTTTTAAAAACGGGGACTCCAACGATTTAATATTAACGGGCATAACGCGACGCGTTTACGGACGTTCGGCACCGTCCGCTTTAACTTCTGCGACAGAGTAGAGCCTTCCGCTTCAACGTAAAATCGATAGGAATAGCAGGCGGCTAAGGCGGCTAAGGACAATAGCGAAGTGGATGAATCTTTTACGCATCGTTCTTGAACCGCGCAACGACGAAAGTTTCGTTTTACCGGCTAATTACGAACCGGCAGGTGACGGATTTAGATATGGATTACGTACGAGGAAGGGGAGAGAGACTACCTACTTACGCGAGTTTCCCGCGCGGGTTACGTAAAGAGTCGCTCGTTTTAACGGCGAGTGCGGGGAAATCACATGGCGGAGTCGGAGTGTGTAAAGACGTCTTGCGAGAGAAAGTTCGGCGAAGAAAGTTTACCACGAGGTGATTACACGTGGGTCGATTTAACATCCTGCTTAACGTCACTCGAATATCCAGAACGGTGCTTCACGGTGAGAAGTATACTTTAAGAGACAACAGTGTCTGGAGGGGGAGGAGCGAACCTCCCCCGGGGGTGGGAGTATCCCGAGTTCGTCGAAACATAGACATCGATCACTGGACTCGGAGAAGAGTGGTGCACACACTTTCGGGATTCCGGACGTGCCCTCCCGAGAGGGAGGGAGCGTAGGGTGTTTCTGACACGTAATCTCACGAGGACTGAGGGGGGGTGTAGAGCGTATATAAAGGGAAAAGGGGAGAAATCGAGCGTGAGAGATATCGGGCGAGGGGGAAGAGGAGAGAAACAAACAGAGAGAAAGAGATTGAGAGAATGTAGAAAGAAAGAGAGATTGGCTGAGGACTGCGTGGACCACTGCTAAGTTGGTTCTGGCTGTCTGTGGAGAACTACTGTGGATGCAAGCTGTACGGGATATAAGAACGTATATATAATATATATTATGTAATAATATATGTACGCGCAAATATATGTAAAAATATATATATATATGTGCTCAGGTCGAAAGCTCGTCGACGCCAGGAGGTAGTATCAGGAAAACTCGACTCAATCAGAAATCGGTGAATGCTGGTGGTTCTATTCTCCCTACGCATTGGTCACGACACTCGCGATCTTCTCTGAGGAACGTGGGAGGTGCACCGCGATCGGGAAAGCTGGGACAGGGCGAACGTTTCGATTCGCACGACAAATCAAGCAGATCGAAACAAATGAATCTGCACCGTTTTATGAATCCGCATCCCGATCTCCGTTCCGATCTCTCCGCTTGTACAGAGGCTGGTCCACGGGACACTCGTCGCACTCGTGGTTAATTCTCGTTCGATTTGAAGATACGAAAAAACGTCGGCAAACCTCGTGTGATCTTTAGGGGAGGGGAATGCAAGGGGAGTAAAGAATCTCTCTTGTATCTTCGAATCTAGGAGAATTACCAAAGTGTTTCCTGCAATTCGTCCGTACGTCTACTTCGATCACACAGCTGATCTCTCATGCAAATACCACGGATGAAGAGATCGCGCGTCTGGTCCCAACTGTCCCCCGTCCCTCCCACATCGCCGATACTCGCGTATACGAGGGGGGAGATACGGGCGGAGAACAAGCACTAATTTGTGCGTTTACTACGGCAGGTCTCTATGTGTGTATGTGTAAGTGCGTCAACCCTATCAGTGCGTCGTTCTCGTCGAAGAGTCGTGCATGCGCGATCAGTGACGCTGGTCGAGTCGTAACGAGTTCGGATAAAACGTTTTTTTTTCTTTTTTCTTTTCTTTTAATCGCGTTATCGTCTCTTGTCTGCCGTTTCTCTACGTTCGGTCCTGTCACCCTAATCGCGGGGCCGATCGACCGGATCCGGTCGATCGATGCCCGCGACCGATTTCCCCTACCTGAGATAATGACATGACAGATTAGACCTAGCTTCTTATCGGCGTAGACTTACACACTGAGTTTACTTGTTTATAAATATATATAGATATATATAAATATGTATATATGTACATGAATTTGTGCACGTGTTGTACCTAATTGGTAAGAGACACACGGTCAGACATCGCGTCTCTGAAGGAGAGAGCGGGAGAGCGCGCCGAGTGTGTGAAAATCGCGGGTGGCTCTCCGCTCTTCCTTCAGCGAGAGATCGTTTCCCGCGCGCTCTCACGAGCGGCCGGTGGGCGGTCAACGATCCGTCTACTTGGACGCGTTCGATCGTTTGTTGGAGGCACTCTTATCGCACACGGTCGTCGGTTTTATCGGATCGAAAGTGCGGAGAAAAAACGCGCCGCGGGCTCTCTAACGCGATAACGGTGGAACTCAAATGAAAATGCAAACCAAGGTAGCGGTCAAAAACTGAAACAGGCTCGTTGTTATCGTCGCCGTCGGTGGTAATAAGTAGAGTAGTGGTAGTAGTATACAAGTAGTAGTGGATTTAATTATAATTCTGTATACGTATTTGATGGTGATAAAAAGAAATACGCGCGCGCGCGTACGTTCGACGTGCGTACGAACGTCGAATGGTCGCTCGCGCATTGTTAAAAGAAAGGAAAAAATAAAGGGGAAAGAAAAAGATAGAGTCCGGAGAGTTTCGTAAACGTTTAAGAGGACCGTATGTGACTCGTGTGGTCTCCGCCACCTGAACCTGTTAGATTCGGGGGCGGTTTTTCTCTTTGTTGGGTTTCTCATTTCTGTTTTTCGTGAATAGAGAGGAATCGAGAGAATATTGAATCTTGTTGAATGATGAGATAATGAGAGAATGATAAATAGAGAGACAGAGTGACAGAGAAAGATAGATAGAGAGAGAAGGAGAAAGAAAGAGAGTTAGGGATAGTTACCTGTGTCTGTAGCCGTGTTAGACCACGGATCCATAGAATTTGTCCTGCGCGCGGCTTTTTATCCGAGTCGGGGTCGTATTTCTCGTCTCCTAGATTCATCGCACCCATATCATCCGGCTGGCCGCGGCCCCATCTGTTTTTGAAAAAAACATGAAACCATTTCTTCATCACTCGGATTCTTCCTGTTAACTGAATGGAATAGAGAATGGTGTGGTATACTTTTGTTTTGTTAATTTCTTTCTTTGTTCTTTGTATTGTATTTTTCTTTCTCGGCGGCCGAGACGGACGTTTCGCAACCGGTTCTCGTTCTTCACCGTTTTTCCGTTTTCCCCTCGCTCCTCAGCGGTAATCCCTAATCTATTACGAGGTGCTGACGCTACGCGTGACCCGATTGTGCGAGTAAAAGAATCGGTTTATCGATGATTGCGATAAGGTTTGGGCGGTGGCGATATGGTATGGTGGTCAGGTGCGTGTTTGTGCGTGTGAGGACGTGGCCGGTGAGTGATTGATTCCTATCGCTCGCATGATGGGAAAATGTGAAGAAATGCGGAGTGTCTGCCAACAGGCGCGTCTGATGATGCTAAAATAATTTTCTGTTGAAAACGTACACGGTTCTTCTCTCAGTCGCATTCTTTGAAAGGGAGATACAAGTAAATAAATTTTTATTCCCTGGCTGATTCCAGATAGTACTTTCTGTGAGTTTTTAGTCGAGGAATGATCGCCAAGATATTCAATTTTAAGGGAATACAAAAGATGTGCCTAATTAATCTCTGACGGAAGAGGGAAAAAATTTTTGACGATCAAACGTTTAGCGAACACTCCGTATGGACCAGTGAACAGGGAGATGCATAATGGGTGCAAGAGTGCGGATATGTCATAAGCGAAAGTGTGTTCTATCATAAGATATGGTGCAGGTTAATCAGTGTTGTTAATCAGTGTAAAACATTAGAGAGGCAAAACTTTTCTCCGACCGCTGCCGATTTCAGCCTTCTATGTTACAACTAATAGCAAGCACAGAGAAAAGATGCGAGAAATGAGTGGAAAGAAGAGAACGAGAAAGAGAGAGAGAGAGAGATAAAGGAGAAGATATATAAGATAATATGCGCGCGAGATGACGGAGAGAATGCATGTTATTTTTTTCTTTGGATCCGATGTGTGTGATGCGTCAGTTTTTTCTTGGCTTTAAAATCCCCTTCGGGTGTTACTCTGCGATGAAATACAAAAAGCACTCCTCACTTTGATAAGCCGTATACCTTCTCGGGATGCGTTATACGTTGTGTTTCCGTTTCGTTGGCTTGTGTCTTTCGCGCGCTTTACCTACGTCGGTTCGTCTCCTTTGTTAGTCTTTTTTTGTTTTGTTTTAGGATGCGTCGTCACTTTTGCGTCAGGTCGTTGCCTTGGCAAAAAGCAGGTGCGATTCTCCCCTTACCTGTTGAGCGACACACAAGAGCGCGAAAAGCGCGTAGTGTCAACGCGACTACGTGTCGCCTGTCGTCGCTATTTATAGGCTCTCTCGCACAAGCTCTCTCGTGAAGAACGGCACTCGTCGATGGACGAGATGATGCATCGGGCCGGTCCGTAAATTCACGCAGCAATTAACGTTCAACGCATGCAAAGTAAAAAAAAAAAAGAATCAAAACGATTGGACGGTTGAAAGTGAAGGAATTATTTACCATGTCTCTCCTTCAGACATCAGAAATGCGCGTGAACTCGGGGACCGACCCGACGGGGATCGCTCTTCTGTTGCTAATACAGTGAGTGCACGTCATCGGTTTCTCGCCGTCGTCGTCCTGGCAATGCAGGACGCGATGGATGCATGTGCAATATCATACGATATATCGGGGGGGAAATATGTATATCGGGTTTCTGTTCACCTACGAAACGGCATACACACATACACCCTACAGCGTGAATAGCCCTGGCTGGCCCCGTTGTGTTATACAATCGGTGTACATGCACCGTACTACATACTCGGCGGTAAAAGCCTCGCGAGAACACTCCCTGTAACCTTTGGCTAGCTGACCCTTCCGCTCGTGTAGCATTTTAGTAGTGCCCTCGACTCGCGTACACAGAGTAGCAGCAAAAAGCGTGTATATTATCGACTCGACGCGAGATTAACTCGCTTGCGCTTCTCTCGCCTGTTACACGGGACGAGCTTCTCGCATGCGGCGGCATTCGAACCGTGCTTCTCTTGCGTATTAGGAGCTGTCAACTTGAAAAAAAAAAAAAAGAAAAAAAGAAGAGAGAAAGAGAGAAAGAGGGGAAGAGGGAAGAGTATCGATGCGAAAGAGTAACACGAGCGTATATATGATCGAAACTGTTATAATATTAGCGAGTTCAAATTTCAAATTCAAACGCGACAGACAACTAAAAAAGAATTTTTATCTTCTCTTTCTCAATGATGAAAATACTTTTTCCGTGCATCGAAGGCTGATTCTCGCCGAAATTATGCCGGTTTCAATCGACAGGTGTAGAAGATTAGAGAAAAAGTCATGTCCAATCGGGCATGATCGTGTACGTGTGTAGGTATGTGCAACGGACGGGAAGGAAGAGCGAACGTGTTGAATAAGAATAAGGAAAAATACAAAGGCAACGGTCTAAGGACAGGAGAGGAGAATGGGAGTGAAAGGAGAAGAGAAAGAACGCTGAGAAATTCACGTTCCAGCGAATCGAGTGAAAGAGCGTGTGTTAATAAGCATTATCGATCGCGCGATCGTTTCAGATTGCTTGTCATACCGGTCTAAATTAATTATCGAATAATCGCGTTATTAAGCTAAACAAGCTTTCGTCGTTGTTTTTTTTTCTTTTACAGCCCGTCTCGTTGAATATTCAAGATCGTGCGCTATGCGTCGAACTCCGATTAGTGTTCGCGACAGCGTACACTCGCTGTCGCCAGTCGCTCGACACCGCTTACACAAACAAGTACGTAGATTTCGAAGACGGCTGTAATCATGCAACGATTAAGGCCAAATTACGTACAGGTTGGAGGAGCGAGGGGATACCCGGGATGGGGTTCGTTTCAGCGTGCGCGATCATTTACATTTGATCGCGATTGTTCATGATTTACGATCGAAGAAACGACACATGGTTGCTGACGTTCGTAGCACTGAATAATTTTCGAAGCGGAATTTTCTAAAATTACGCTTCTTACGCTTTTATTCAAATCTTCGTCAAGCACTATTTACGGCTACAATAAACATAATTATGTGAGGATTGTGAGAATCCTAATCGTGATTATTTTCTTTTTATTACAGAGAGATATCTATATAATTGTCTAATTAGGCTGCCAATTCGTTAATTTATGTATAATTTTGTAATTGTACAAGGCCAATTTGTTAATGCACTTTGTACATATAAATATAAATTTCATTAATGTTGACATTAATGAAATTTATATTTAAATTAGTTACTTTGCGATCACTTTACAGGTTCATCAAAGACTCCTGTTACTTGCGGATCAAAGTGAAATAATCACGCGAGCTTGCAAATGGGAAACAACATTCTTCGGAAATCGACATAAACTGTTACTAATCCTGTGGTATAGATATGTGTATATACTGATCAATACGAGTGAGTTCAAGATTCGGCATGCAAAGGCATCTACCGCTAATGAGACGAAAACTTACAATTAGAATACTAATTCATGTATAAGTAGATTAGATACCGTATTAGCAACTGTCCATAGATATATTTACTTTAATCATTACGATTTGAGCACAATGCTGACATGTTAATCATATTATAATCTCAGTAATCACAAAAGTGATTACTAAAAAACAATTCACTCATCAAAAAGCCTTTTATTTTTTAATCTTCTGTATATGATTTTTATGTAGCAAAAACATCAAGATGCAAAAATTTCAGTTACTCATCTGAATTAATCAACGGTCTATTTTCATAATTGTAATATGTATATGTGTATTTACGCGCGGGATTAATTGTCAGAATTTTTATTATTGAAACTGACAAATTGCACGATTATCAGTCTGAAAATCTCATTCGTAAATAAATCGTTTTTCTACAAAAAGGAAAGCACCCAGTGTTATGAGCAAGTGGTTTCTTCTCGTTCATTTCTCTCTTTGCAACAAACCTCGTGCTCAAAGATCAAACTAAAAACCGTGTTTATGTGTTTGCATGTGTGTGTGTGTGTGTGTGTGTGTGTGTGTGTGTGTGTGTGTGTGTGTGTGTGTGTGTGTGTGTGTGTGTGAGTACGTAATTTTAACTTACGAAAGAATTTTGGGAATTCGGCGTGTAGGAATAGTCGTAACTATTTGGCCCCATATTAGCGTACCGACTCCGAAGAACAGGCACCACAACCACTGGTCTAACGTGAGCGCTCTGGTGCTGAATGCCATTTTACCGTATTGTATGATGATCACCTGAACAAAATAAACAGGCGATCCGCTATTAAACGATTTTTTAATTCAAGATATACAAAACAACAAATCAAGATATACAAGCAACGCTGTTCAAATCATTGTTGAAAAACTAGTTAGCCATGGTTATCTTGCAATTTATCAATGAACAATATAAATTTAGTTTTATGCGAATTCGGTATAAATATGCAAGGTTTAGCGACGGATTCTATCAATGCTGTCTTTATATCGCAACTGCACGGAACAAGAACATTTGGTAACTTACTTGCGAGAGACACGTGCCGACCCAAATCGAATAGAAGATGGGGTTGGTGAATATTCCCTGGAAGACATTGCGTTGACCATGAATTTTCCTGGCGTTGAATTCGTTGAAGAGAGTCATCATGACGAACGTGTTGAAAATGACGGTGAAGTGTTGCGTGGGTCCGCCGCCTGTCGACGCCACTCCGCGGCCCGTGTCGATGTCGAGCATCAGGTCACCTGTGGTAGCCGTTCGCGAAAGCTTTAGAACGTTAGGTTCCGCTCGATAATAATATTGAACGATAAACGTTCGACGAGGTGGATTGATGAGGTGGAGAGGTCGCGGGAAGGAGGAGGGGGGGAAGGAACGGTACTCACCGGCGAAAAGAAGCGAGAAAATTACGCCCAACTGATAAAAGGCCTGACCGAGAATATTTTTCATCATTGTCCTGGAAATGAGTGGTTTTGTGCGACCGTATGGTCTACGGAGGAGTAGATCGGGCGTAGGCAATTCGGTGGCCAAGGCGAGGGACGCTAACGTGTCCATGATTAGGTTTACCCACAACATCTGCACCGCCTTGAGCGGCGAGTCCTGCACGGCACAAGCACCGATGAAGGCGACAATCACGGCGACCACGTTGACGGTTAGTTGAAACTGCAGAAACTTGGCGATGCTGTCGTAAACGTTTCTGCCCCACATAACCGCTTTCACGATCGACGAGAAATTATCATCTGTCAGGATGATGTCGGACGCCTCCTTGGCGACGTCCGTGCCGGCGATACCCATGGCAAAACCGACGTCGGCCTTCTTCAAGGCCGGACCGTCGTTCGTGCCGTCACCGGTTACCGCCACGACCTCGCGACTCTCGGTTGCCTTGCTGTCAATGATGCCCTTCACCAAGGTATATTTGTCGGTGGGCGACGATCTGGCCAATACTCGCAGTTTCGGCCACACTTTGTCCAGTAAATGTTGCTGCACATCGCCGTTGCTATCTCTGATCCTGCGGTTGAACTCCTTGCCCTCCAGAATGAGGAAGTCTTCGTTCGGCTTTAGGATATTACACTTGAGCGCGATGGACCGCGCGGTGTTTATATTGTCACCCGTAACCATGCGCACAGTGATACCGGCCTTTTGGCATTTTTTGATCGCCTCCGGTACTTCGGAACGTACCGGATCCTCGATACCGACGATGCACAGGCAGGTGAGGTTGGTCACTAGATTATCCTCGTCGTCCCAATTGGGCTCGTTGTCGATGTGAACTTGATTAATCTCCGCCTTGCCAGGAACAAAATCGCGATAAGCGATGGAGATGGTACGCAGCCCGTTGCATGCCATGGGTTCGATCACATTCTTCACTAGACGATCTTGCATATCTCTGGTAAACGTCTCCAGATGACCCTCGCGACCATATATAAAGGCACATCTGCAACAAGATCACAATCAGATTTCTTAATTCTTCTTTGATCTCAAAGAAAAAAGGAACTGATGTAAATTTCACATCAGTACTATGGCCCAACGGATTTCTTTCCTTTGGAAAACGCGGTAAAGTTTTCGCACATATAAAAAAATTGAGAATTGCAGGATATACTGAACCGTAAAGCGATGTATGAAGATTAAGATAAAATTATACGTACTTCTTCATGATGATCTCGGAAGCGCCCTTGGTGAAGAGCCTGAATCCACCACCCTTTCTGGGGATAACAGTGGACATGCTCTTTCTTACGCTATTAAACGTATACACCCGCGTAAAGGTTTCCTCAGGATAGTCGTCCCGCACAGTTTGATATTTCTTGCCCAGGGCTAATACAAATCCAAGTAAGGCACATTCGGTTTTGTTGCCAACCTGCATCGGCAATTCAGAAGGTTCCGACGGCTCCATTATCCGCGACGTGTACGCCGAATCGATGGAGATGGCTTGTATGATCAGCTCGCCGACGTGGCTCGGTATGTCCGAGAAATTCGGCGTCGTCTTGCACATCTTCTCACATATGTACGACTGTACCACGGTCATGCGGTTCGTGGTCAGGGTGCCGGTCTTGTCCGAGCAAATGGCGGTGGCGTTACCCATCGTCTCGCAGGCGTCCAAGTGACGCACCAGATTGTTGTCCTTCATCATTTTCTGCACAGAGAAACGGACGGTCTCAAAGAGGAAGAAAGAACGGACGTCTCCGAAAAGTCAAGACGGGATCTGCACAGTCTCTCACCTTGACAGAATAAGCGAGCGACAAGGTGACGGCTAGAGGAAGACCCTCGGGTACAGCGACTACGAGCACCGTGACACCGATGATCAGATGCCGCACCAGATCACCGACGTATATGTTTCGCCACGGCTTGCCTTCCATGACGAAGGTCTTCACGCAGAACTGTATAATTAGAATGACGACAGTGAGCACCGCGATGGTCGAGCCGGCGTAACCGATCTGTATGGCGAGTTTAGTTAGCTTGGCTTGCAGAACACTCTTCTCTTTCTTCCCGCTCCCCTCGGCGCTCACGGGTGCGGCCGTGTGATGGTTCTCGCCGCCCTCGTGCTTGACGCCGCCACCGCCACCACCACCACCGCCGCCGCCGCCGCCGCCGCCGCCGCCGCCGCCTCCACCGCCTCCCGTCACGTGACTGTTCCCGGTAATCTCTACCGACTCCTCTCCTTGATTTACAACGCCAAGATTAGATCGTGTTCCATCGTTATATGCCAATCGAGGCTCAATCGACTCGAGCGATCAATCTCTACTCGCACCTCAGTTAAGATTCTGATCACGCCTAATCGATCGCAACGTCGACTGAGCCTTGATCGTTAAACTTAGAAAGAGTATATCCAAGTTGTTAAAAGCATTCTAATAAAATAGTGGATGCTACTCGAGTTAATGGACAGAAGTTTAATGAGAGATGATCAAGATTAAATGGTAGACACAGCAGTTACATGTTAAAAACACAGATTTAAAACCACGGGTGTTTATATCATTACTAAAATGCAGAAAACGAGAAGCTAATGCAAGAACGAGGTAGCCGCTAACGTGTCAAATGCATATAAACCACTGCCAATAGAACACGCAAAGATCAGTAGGGAACACGGAAGCGTGGACAATATAATTTCATTTTTTCTCTTACACTCGGTCCTGGATATAGCGTTTAGTAGCGAGCGATATATTGAGGTCACATCCTTTAAATAAAATGCATAGCGATCTGCCTCACCATGATTTTCATAATTTCAAGTTAATATTATTATCTCGAGCAAGCAATTGCGCGCCATGTATACCAGGTCCGAGTACACTCTTAAACCGTGCTCAATGAAGACAGGGGAAACTGACTTTAATTGAATGTTGCTAATGTGATAAAATATTCCTTTATACGCGACATTAGTGTAAGGTTGTAGATATAACTAATCGAAGTAACACAGGAAAAAGAAAATGTACCCGAGAAACACAGAGAAATGAAGAAGATGACGTGAGAGATAAAGATAAAAAAGACTGAATGCTGCCTTGAGGATTCGATCAATTTCTTGGCATTAATAATAAACCTATATGTGTATATATATGTACACATAATTATATCGAGGTATAAACAATAAGAATATATAGATGTATATATATTATTCAGAATTATTCACCTGGTAATGACTTCTTCTTCCGCTGCTTTTTAGCCTCTAGATAAAAAAATACATGCAAAACGAAATTGATTAGCAATCTATCTGAGAATATATATGCCAATGGTAATAAGTCGCGTCATTAAAAGAATTTACGTATTTTGTAATTATAATTCTTTTCTTTCTTTTCTCGTTAAATTTCACAAGAGGGTACTTAACACTAACAAATGAGGTAGGTACAGCCCAGAAGGTCAAACATATAGAACCAGGCTGTTGCTTCTATGATAAATGGACAAATTCTCACTAATATAACTGTAAGAGTGCATAAGAATGCATTCCTGGGTAATACACACATGCACGCACGCACGCATGCACGCAAGCACGTACGCACGCACGTACATGTCAGGAAAATACAGATTCACCTTCCAGGTTGTGCAATAACGAAAAACATACAGAGGAGCATGGGTCATCAAAGAAAGGAATTATGCTTTTGATATTCTATTTCCATGTATAAAATGTCCCAAAAATAGCGTACTTTTCTTAAATTACAAATACTGGGGGAAATTAGATTAAAAAGCAAGCTATCGAAGATTAAAAGCTTTCGACGAGTTTAATCTCTGAATTAAACAATTCCTCTTCTTTTTTAATAGAAATCAAATCTTGGAACTTTAATATATTATTAAAATACGTAAAATTTTGGTTCTTGATTTGAAAAGTACGTGACTTCTAAGACAGTTTCTATAAAAATGACTTAAAAAGATTATAGAGTAATAACAGTTTAATTCATTTTGCAATTATTGAATGTAAGACTTGATATACACATATCAGACAAAGATAAGAAAACATTATATAGCAGAAACATTATACAGCAAAAACATTTTAGCTATGTAGAGAGGGACAAAAACACAAATGACTTATGAAAGTAAGAGACATAATCAAGTAATGGTCTCTTGAAAAAATTCTAACGATAAGAGGCTTCTTCATAATGGTAAAACTATGTACATGACACTTTAATGAAGATAAATCGAAGTAATCTGCAAATATTACTCGGTTTGCCTACAGTGCCTAATACATTAACGTATATAACTGAATGGGGGAAAGAATTTTTTGTTAATGGAGGAATTGTCATAAAATAATACTGCTGCATTATTGCAGTTTTATAAGAATATTTGGTTTACTTTCTAAAAGTAGAAAGTAGAAGGTGTTTGCTCTCGAAACGTTAACAGATCAAAACGCAGGTTCTCTATAGCCAATTAGTTAATGAGTTAATAAAAATACGAAAATCCATCTGTGTTGGCAAATGCAATGTCGAGGGTAAAAAACCAAGGAATAAAAGAAATGGCTATTTGTAAAATCCGTAATAAAAAATTATCACACCAATTCACGTCAAAACCATGCGTCCACTGCGATTCGTCTACACTCATTTTGAAACATTTCGTAAATATCATGCGAGAATATAGTGGAGTACCAACAACTTCTATTAGAGGCAAGTCGGCGTAAATTCTATTCGCTACTCAAGCTACTTGTACTATGAACACGTCGTAACACATTCATTTATTGACTTTTCAATAGACTTTTCAATAGAGTTTACTGAATGATTCAGAAGTTGCTAGTAGAGAGACAGGTGTACTAAATCATCAGAGTGAAGAGAATATGGGATATTCGATTTCGAAATTAATCTAACAAAGCCTAAGAGAATTTCAAGAAACACGTACTATATAAATATAAGAAATTACATTACTCCAAGAATTTAGTAACATCTGTATAAATGTGTAGTCATTCAAAGTCATGAATCGATCGGGAGTAACGATTGCACATACCTTTCTTCATTTTCTTGATTTCTTGCTCCTGTTGATCAACAGCAGCACCCAGTAAGGTAAAGATAATACCCGCCTGGGAGTTAACACCTACTGCAGCAACTAACATTTTTCCGGAACCCTCCATCACGTGCGTACCTTTTCAACAATACAATATACACAAGATAGTTTTTCATCCCGTAAAGATCTTTCAAACACTTTGAAACTTTTTTTTAACATAAGAAATAATCTAGCAACACGAGGCTAATTCAATCAAGGCTCTCTCTCACCTGAAAGTACCATAGGATCGAACGATTCCCCTTTCTTTACATGATCTGACTCTCCAGTCAGACTGGATTCATCCACTTTGAGATCGTTGCTTTGTATAAGAATACCGTCTGCAGGCAAGAGGTCTCCATATTTTACCTGTATTGTCAAACAGTTAATTTATTATAAATTTTGCTTTCCTCTACTACACTAATGTATAGGAATGCCATGCAAAGTTAATCCGACTATTAACAGATTATTATATATTTAAGGACCGTATAAAGGATTTGATTAATGTTGCTGCATATATACCTGACAAATGTCACCCACAACAATGTCAGACACGGAGATTTGTTTTACTTCTGCTTGCCGTATAACCGAGAACTTGTGTTCTCCCTCTATCCGACTTTGAAGACCTCTAAACTGCCTCTCCTTGGAATAGTCATTAAACGCCGTCACTATGACCACCACAATTACAGAAATCAATATAGCGAGTCCTTCAATCCAACCGTATTTTGCTTCGTCCTCATCCATTGCAGCTGAAGCAGCTAAATGAAAAGAACATGTTGCAAAATCTCTTCAAAGACTTTCTAAATCTAAAGTTTGTAAAATTTCTCTCTGCAGTTATATTATATATACGTATATATGATTTTAATATAAACTATATGGGATTTCCTTACTACACTATCTAAGTGGAAACCACTCGTAGATAAAATAGGTATGTGATATCAGATTATACTTACGTCTTTCCTCATCATCAGCAGGCTGATAAAAGCTAAGACCTAATGAAACCAATGCTGCTACTTCTAAGATGATTAACGTGACATCTTGCAATGCTTCCCATACTAACTGTAAAAATGTTTTTGGTGGTTTTGGAGGTATCATATTGGAACCAAATGTATCTCGCCTATGTTGTATGTCCGCTGCTGACCCACTAAGACCTACGCAGATGACAAAAATCATGAACCTCTTGCAATACGTCTTTCTATATCATAATTCTCATTTGTCATACGATTCTAAATCTTCAGAGATTAGGAGAAAAGTTCATAAAGCTTGTCTCTCGTCGACTATCCGACCGACAATCCTATAATTGTTCAGTCGCAGCGAGATACAGCGGATGAGCCTACCTTCATTGGGTGAAGTATACAGCTTTTTACAAATCTCCTGCACACCACCGTGGCCATTGATTTTGTTGACACCTTCGCGACCCCGGAACTCCATGAGCTCGCGGAGTTGCTTAAGCGTGATACCATATTGGGCCGGCCGGCCGTCTATCGTCGCCATGATATCCCTGTTGCCCTCGTTGGCCGAAGCCAACTACTGGTACGCTTCCGCAAGGCTACCACAGCTCGTATTATTCTCTGGCGTCGCTGCTCCACTGGCCTCCAAGTGATTGGAGGGCCAACGGCTGAAACACAACGGAGACTTTCTTCAATTGTCAAGTTTACAAGGTGCAATAAGTGTTAAATGGATGTAAACACATGTTCCACGTTACATTCATACACATGTCACATTTGATTCCATTTGTAGCCTAAATTTATCGCAATGCCACTAACTAATGGCCATTAAATTACAGCCTACTGACTACGTCGACACATCTCAGTGAAAGGAATTAAATAGTTGAATCACCGTCGCGAGGCGTGTAGCGCACATCGTTGCACGACGGCCGTGCGTGCACGACAGGCAGCAGCTCCTCGATCACACACAGCGGTGCTCCGGGAATCGAAACGCGGACGCAATCGATACCGCGCGGCCGCGTGTCAGGACACTAAACGAATATCCGACGATGACGATGACGATGACGGCGACGAGGATGAGGGCACGCGGCTCGCAACGGACGTTCTCGTCGCTTATGCAACGCGATTATTGATTCCGGGGGTGTGCAGCGACGTCGAAAGGAGCAACATCGCTCCGCCGTGCTGGTACCTACATACACATACACATACACATACACACTTATACGCATACGCGCGCACACCACGTCGACCCTACCGCGGCGCTTCGTGCTAAATGTCAAATTCCTTTAACCCGGCGCCCGAGCAGACGCGCTCCCGTGTCACGGAGAGGAATCGGCGAGATCTCGCAGCGAGATCACGAGGTACACTCGCGCTCCCGCGCGCGCGCGCGCGCCCTCGCGCGCGTTAATCCCCGAGGTCGGTTAACCCTCTCCCCCGAGTTAAAGAGCCGAGTGCACTCGCCCCGTCCTCTCCGTCAGCGGAACCCCCTCTGCCCCTCTCCGTCAAGCTGGAGCGCCGCTCCGAGATTGAGGTTATGCGCGCCTC
Source organism: Temnothorax nylanderi (assembly GCF_030848795.1). NCBI lineage: Eukaryota > Metazoa > Arthropoda > Insecta > Hymenoptera > Formicidae > Temnothorax > Temnothorax nylanderi. The sequence continues at coordinate 818,322 of NW_027249138.1, forward strand.
GGCAGCAGACGAGGTTGTGGGGAATGTGGGGTTGTGCTGTGCGCGACTTGCCTCGCGGAGGCGGGCGGGCGGCTGGCGGCTGGCGGCAGTGGCGGCTGGCGGCAGCGGCGCGGGCGGCGGCGGGCAGCGACGTGAAGGTTGGCGCGGATCGCCGCGCGCGGAGTCCGGAGGTGAGACCTGAGACCCGGGGGTGAAAACGAATGCCGCGAACGCGGCCGCTGACGGAACGGAAAATACCGCTAACGGGACGGACTGTCACTCGCTCGCTCGCTCGCTCGATAGGAATACAAACACGGTGCTCTAAAAATAACGACGCGGGTCGGACAGAAAGGGAGCGGGCGAGAGAGAGAGAGAGAGAGAGAGAGAGAAAGATAGAGGAGAGAAGGGAGGGAGGGAGGGAGGGAGGGTGAGGCGCGTTTACCTCCTGATGGTTCCCTCTTCGTGCGCACGTATTCGGAGAAAATCGACGAACAAACCGGCCGGGCGACCATCCGCTTTTTAAGGCTGACCCCGTCACAATTTCATGATTTCCCGTGAGTGACGTATATCGGGAGGATAGGCTTTATCGTCGCGCAGGCAGGCAGGCAGGCGGTGGCGGGCGGTACATCCAGCAACGTGTGTGGAGCTAGGTCCCGATCGCGCCGCAGAGAGGCGAGTGTTAAGTGAAATTAGCCATTAGCGGAGTAATAATCTAGTAATAATCGATTCGTGTTGCCCTCTAGTAGATCGCGAGCGTAACTCCTTTGTCTCACTCACTCACGCTCTATCTATCTCTTTTTCCATTCCCTCTCCTCTTTGTCTAGGAATCCGCGGTTTTATCTCGAATCGCGGATTCGCGCGGCAACTTCGAGTCTTTCACTTCCGGTCGCCGTTTCCGGCGTTCAAAACAATAGAAGCGCGCCCGGACTTTCTCGGGCGGAAAAAATAAGAGACCTCGGACGCGGAAACCGCGCGAAAGAAGAGTGATCTCTTTGTAAAATAAAGATTAATTCCGTTCCGAGGGAGAAACGATGACGAGTACACAAAACGACGGGAGTACACGGAAATTTAATCCGTTCGGTAAAAGCCCTACGGTCCGCGCCGTGACGAAAGATCAACGGCGGGACAATTGGAGACGTCGGGACGCCGGGCGTCGTCGGGACGCGACGCGACGCGACGCGACGCGACGCGGCGACGCGTTCTACACGCACAAGATGGTCCGAGTCGTTCGCGGGCGGTTCACGTAATCCTCATCCCCGGCGCGCTATTTCGAACCGTATGATAATTGACGGACGTGCCGATCTTCCGCGTGGAGTACGCGTCGCCGCGTCGCGTCGCGACGACGCGTTCTCCATGCACAAGATGGTCCGCCGGCTCGTACGCGAGCGGTTCACGTAATCCTCATCCCCGGCGCGCTATTTCGAACCGTATGATAATCAACAGACGTGCCGGATTCCTTTCGCGACGCCGCGCCGCGCGCCGGCGAAGGCGTTCGAGCGCTCTCGCAACTCCTTCCGTCGTGATGTCCTAACTGTGACGTCAAACGACCGAAGGTTGCGAGGGAACGGCAGAAAATAAAAGATAAAAAGAAAAAAATTAACGCGACGGTAATAATGAGACGTCCCAGGTAGAACAGAAAGTCCTAATGAACTCAAAATGATGGTAAAATGACCTAAAAATCGTCACGACCTTATTGTGACTTGCCGTTTTCTACCTGGGATAAAGGGCGACGCTCGTGCCCCGGATGCGTTCCGGTCGAGACCGAAATTCGCTTCACCTCGGGCGACCGGACGGCGCGATCCGAGGGACCAAAAGCTTCTCCGCATCGATCCCGAAACGAAATTGCGTAAGGAGAAGCAATTTCCCGTTCCGTCGCTTTTCATTAAAACGGGCGTCGGGCATTTGGCGCGCGCACGGGCGCACGCACGCACATACATACACACGGACCACGCGTAATTGCATTTCGCCGCGCGCATTTCGAGCCGCGAAACCGCGCTAGGGCGACTTTTATAGCGCGATCTCACGACTTGAAATACTTCCAAAATGCATCGCCCCTCGGTCACCACGCGTTTTCCTTCCCCCTCCTACTCTCTGTAAAAAAAAAACCAAGTTCTCTTTCGAGTTTCGCTTTGAACCGCGCCGAAGGGGTTTTGAAGGGGTTAAACAGAAAATAATCAGCCGTCGAATCCAAGATCGATACTAACTCGACAGCCTTGCACCGTAATAATAATGATAACAGATAACGGTCGCGCGCCAACAGATGCCAGGTGAAAAATACGGATTTGTCACGTTGCACGTGAAAAAACGTATTTCATCGTGTCCTCGGCGCGACCAAATCAGCGTGTTATCCAATACGTGCACTGTTAAGTATTAAAGGATGAAATTTTTAAACCAAATACTCTCTAAATCTAAATCAGTGAAAAGTCAGTGAAGTGGCATACTTTAGACTGATATCAGTGAATAGTCACTGATGCGTTCAGTGACTATTCACTGATATCAGTATAAAGTATGCCATTTCAGACTTTTCACTGATTCAGATTTAGAGAGTACCTTGAGTTAAATGACTTTGAATTTTGTTATTTTTAACTACCATGTGTGTTAAAATTTATTATTTTAACACAAAACAGTATTATTTTAATTTCTTTGGTTTAGTTAAATTAACGACTGAGTACAAGCAGTGGCGATCTATAGGAATGGTTAAAAATGACTCAATTTGAATATAATTTGACGCTACGAATTTAACAGTGGGCACGCGGCCGGCTCGAAGGCCTCTTACGCGTACGATTCGATCATCCGATGACGTTCGTGTCCTACCTTTCTCCGTTACGCGTGTTCGCTCACGCACAATGTCTACGTTTACACGTCATCATTAATCGGGTTTGGTAACATCTGTACAATGTTAAATTTAAACCAAATACCTTGAGTTAGATAACATTTTGTTATTTTTGACCACCATCTGTGCCGAAATTTATTATTTTAACACAAAACAGTACTATTTTAACTCCATCGGTTAGTTAAATTAACGACATATTGAGTAGGAGTAGTGGCGACCTATAGGAATGGTTTTAAAAATTGAGTATAATTTGACCCTACGAATTTAACAGCGTAGTCATAACTTCTTAAAACGCTGTTCTCGTTTGCACAAGGAGATGTTATTTGATTCCCCATTCGAAAAGATCTTGAAACCTCGTCTTGAGATCTCGTCAGAGAAATACAGCAGATACACTTTTCATAATTTTATCGTAAGTTGGCGATGCAAATCATAACAACTCGCTTAGCGTTTACATGTTTCTTTAAAATCGGATTTACAGGTCTGCATCTCTTCGTCAACGAGTGTATAATACAATAACAACTGGCGTTGTAAACCCGGATTTAACTGGCGTTTATAAAACATTTTACGCGTCAGTAAGTAATAAGCTATTAATGTTATCAAATCCGATTAAAACGATGACGTGTAAACGTAGCCGATGCGATGCTATAAATATACGGGATCCGCGATCGCGAAAAGGCTACCGGCGGATCATCTCCGGGTTATCTCTCGCGCGCGGAATGCGCGCGGCCGCGACGACCGCGACGATGGCATTTCGCGCTGGAGGAAAACGACGAGACGCCCGGGTCCCGGGAGAGGACCGGTCGTCGCTGCTGGCGTTGTTTCAGCGCCGAGTGACCGCGGCCACGGGAGCGTATCGTCATTAATGCGCCTGCCGAGCTGCGGCGCGCGGCGGGGGGGAATGCGGAGGTCGCGAAATGATGTCACCGCTTACGCACGTTCATCGAATTAGACCCCGCGCGATTTTATTATCCGCGCAGACGGCTCTTAGCTAAACGAGTTTAATCGCTTTTGCATGAGCCGCTCTCATTATTCACCCGCGTACCCAGGCCGTCACGTAACGTTAATCCCGTCCGGGGCGCGACGCCGTTCCTTTTTATTAACTGCACCCGCCGCCGGCGTCGTCGGGTAAGATGAGAAATGTCCCGTCAAACGCGTCAGATCCGTAAGACCGCCGGAAATTCAACGTTCGCGCGCGCGCGCGCCGAAGCTCGGAAGTACACATTTCGCGAATATTAATGCGACGACGAAAAGTATTAAAGAAACTCCGAGATGTGCCCGGAGAAGTGCCCGGATTCGCGTCTCTCGTCTCGTTCATCGTCAAATCCAATTCGTCGTTCGTTTTCCTTTACGATAAAAGTTGCAAAATGTCAAGTTGCAAGTTTATGTTACTCCTCCAAAGATGTAGATGTAGACTTATGAAGGACTTCCAGCAGTTTCGCAGCAGAAATTCTGTCAAATTGACCTCGCGATATTAGTCGACTAGATGAATAATAATTGTCTGATTAAAAAAAATTTCATAATATACACAATATATAACTGAATATATTTTAATATATTTTACGATGCTATTTAATATAAATTTAATATATTGAAATATATTTAATTGCATTATGATAATCATTGATATATGTTATGAGATACTTCTAGTTTGCTAAAGAATATTCATTTCGAGATAAAGAAATTTGAGAAAGAAATAAACGAGCTTCGGGAATCCGGTCGCGTTGGTCGATCAATCACACTTGATTGCCGAAAAATGTGACTCTCACCTGCCAGCGCGAGAAGAAACGGAGCTGAGGCGCGTTCCACGTTCCACCCAGGCGCAGAATAAATAGTCTCGTGTCACAACTAGTCATCGGACATGATCGCGCTGCGCGAAAGATAGAAGAAATCAACGGGGAATGATTCATGAATGTAAAAGAACGTCCTACGCAAACGCGCTTCTCGCTCGCGCGGCGCGTTCTCGGAATCCTGTCGCGTCATACGCGTATATACGATCACAATTTTCCTATCAAAATCCGTGCTCGTCTTTAATGCGCGCGAAACACGCTCGCGGAAGAAACATCGAGGGGGAGAAAAAGGCATGTAAATAAATATTTACGAGGCATCATCTCTGAGCGTCGTATATCCGACCGACTCGCCGGCCGAATCGATATAAACGACGCCAAACGCCTCCGGCCTCACTAACATTCATTCGCATTCGTGATACGGTCGTTAAGCGAACAACAATATTATCCTCGAGGATGACGAATATATTTGTTTAAGGACGTTCTCCGGTCCTTATACTAGAGAAAATCGATTTTCTTTAGATTTTCTTGAAACTGTGAATATACGTTAATTTAGGTGTGCTTTATGCGTGGTATAAATTTCAGTACCTCTTCCGGTATAAAAAATCAAGATACTGGGCCTCAAAGTTTCAATTTTTACCAAAAAAAATTTTTAAATTTAATTTTTTTTTAATTTTGGCTTTTTTTCCTTATAGAACTCGACGAGAGGAACAACTTTGGTCCTCTTGGCCAACCTCGTATCTCTTACCGTTTGGCCTGAAAAACACACCTGATAAAGCACACCTAATGTAACGTATATTCACAGTTTCAAGAAAATCTAAAGAAAATCGATTTTCTCTAGTATAAGGACCGGAGAACGTCCTTAATACTTTCACCGTCGCGTTTCGCATATGCGCGACATTGGGATGATTCATGTGGAAAAAAAAGAAAACGCAGCGTTCACTTCACGCCGACATTTGTAAGGCGGATGATGTAAACTCTAAATTTATATACATTACAAACGGATGGCGTAATCGGAGAATAATTTCCCGTATTGATCCAGTAACAAATTTGCGAGAAATAATTTTCAGCCTGCAGTCGCATGCTTCGAAATGTAAGTCGACAGCGTGTTTCAATCTACTACGTTACTTAATGATCGCCTCTAATGACTGCACGTTTTAGCAATTTTCCAACGACAGAAACAGATAACGAGGCTCGACCAAGATAGGAACGGCTGGCGACTATTCAGCGAAATTTTTCGGATTTGCTGACTCGTATAATCGCGACAGTGTATTCGCGCAATGCGGCTCTCAACATGCGGCGATTGTGATGAACGACAGAAGGCATCTGTCCCGATGCATCATTCATGCTTCTACCATTCGCTAGGCCTTGATTGCATCACTGTTTTTATTTAACTTCTAAAGAGGCTCCTGTTGAATATGTTAATATCTAAATAGAGAGAGAGAGAGAGAGAGAGAGAGAGAGAGAGAGAGAGAATCATGAATATATTTTTTCCGACTGTAATATTTTCAGAAGGTAGAATATATGTATACATATAGGCATTTTATGTCACATTTGTCGTAGCACTTAAATATTTTACGTTAATTACCAGTATTTATCTTTTACAAAAAATAATTATCTTTTGCAATTGACATTTTTATCTCAGTATATCAACAACGAGGCTTTCGTTCAACAACGAGGCTTGAGAGTTCAACCAACGAGGTTCATCTTTTTTTTTTGCGCGCGCGCGTCTCTTGCATAACGCAGAACGGAATTCCGCGAAGGGTTAAGGAATCACCTGTCACTCTAATTACCACCCACTCCGGCATAATTTCCACTCACGTCAGGACTACAATAACGGAGATTATTTTAAGTGCGCGCGCGCGCCCGCGCGCGTGCTCTAAGCACGAATTCACACTTTTTTTTTTTACGTTAAAGTCGCGCGAGTATACATGTGAAACCCACGCTATCAGTCGCGCAGTAAGCAACGTAAACGAGCAACGCGAATGAAATAGCATGAGCACGACACTTCAATTATGTTCCCGCTAATTATGTGCAGCCTTCGAAAAAACGCGAAGCCGTCATCGCGGAATTTCCGCGTAAGTTCTCGCGGTGATAAAACCCGTCTTTTTTTTTTTATCCAAGCACTGATCTTGCGCGAATCGCGCTTTTCCGTGCAGATTTTTTTGCGACGTCATCGCGCAACTCGGAGATAAAATGGACCGCGAGCCTGAGAGCGCGAGAGCTCAGGATCGAGTTTGCGTGTAGGTGAACTCATTAAAAGTGGATCTTCGAGTATCTGTTGCAAGAGTTTCCTACGCGCTACACGTGACGTCAGTCCAGTGGAAACATCGAGTTTCTCGGGCGTTTGTGGATTTTTCTAGCTTATTTAACTACGATCGCGCGAACGTGTCGGGCGAGTTGATTCGTTTCTTCGCCTCTCTCTGTTTTTCACTGCGCAAAATCGCGACTTTTATTATACACAACAACGCGGCCGGCCTCGCCACTGGAATACTTTTCGTAATATTCTCCTTCGCAGATGATATTCTTCGTTAACAATATCGCGTCGCGCTAATCGTGGTCCTCGGCGAGACGCCAAGTTGTCGAAAATTGCCTCGCAGCTGGACTACGAGCCGGGAAACAATGAAACACGACACCAGGTATACCGGGAAAGGTAGTAAAATGCAATGTACAATGAGGTAATAAGCAGCGGAATATAAACGGCGGAAACGAAAATATTTGTCTCGTAACACGAGCCGCGTATCAATGGACTTTTCGCAGGCGTGTTTCTCCATTAAAGCAATCTGCTTCAAAGCTTCATCCGAATTGAGTTCACGAAGATTACCGCGATTCTCACGAGCCATTAATCCACTTAATTCACTTCACTTAAAAGGATGGGAAGATTAGGATAATATGAGCGCCGGGGATCGGCAGAAGGTACCGCGGTACCGATGCGTAGTCGAATCGTATCGCGTGATGTGATACGGCTACTTGTTCGATGTCACGCACGATAAGACATCACGCACCAAGCCGGTCGGTCAATCCGGACGTCCACGCTCTCCTTACTTATTCATTTCTTGACGTATGTAATATTTTGCATGTCTCATTAGGCGGGCCCGGCCCTATATATCGATCGCGCTTACCTGGCCTATCGAGCCGCACATTGCACGCACGCGAGCATTCAGACGGAGCGAGGAACGCGTCGCCTCACGTGCAATATCTTCGATGACCGAACCGGCCTCTCTACGATTCCACGTGGGACTTGCGGACAGTGGCGGATGCCGTCCGTCGGAACACTTCCGTTGTGTCCGTATAATCACCAGCCACGACACCACGCAGGGACGTACGTAGTCGTAACCGCGCGCGATCTCTCCGGAGACGACCGTTGACATTGAAGTGACCCATCGCGAAATATCAATTTACGGTATTTCATCATTGCGCTCGTTTTGCGTACGTCTTTAGGACAGTGCACAGATATTTTAAACATAAATGCAAAATATTTTTTCTTCTTTGTGGAAATCTAACATTTTCCTGGCTGTTGGACCAGCGATTACTCCGATTATTACGACGGTTATTCCGAACGGTCAAAACGATAAAAGTAAAAAGGGTACTGCCGACTTTTTGGCTCTCAGATGACAATTTTCCAAGTTTCTGGAGACTAAAATCTTTTTCGAATATCTAGCACTTTCCTGGAACTTCTAGACAGCGCTTCGAAAGTTCCATTGGAAAGTATTGCGAAAAGTATTCAAATCGATTTTGATTAAAATGAAAAAGTTATTACCGATATCTATATAAACGAAAACGCAAAGTTGACAATTCTAATAATATCCCTAATAATATCTTTTGACAAAATAAATATCTATTAATTTAATTACTTATAATAATAAATGAAGCATATATGAATCTTACATTACTAATTAAAAGATATGCCATTTTCAGTCGGTTAGATCTTGGTAGCCTAATAATATTTCTGTGTATACTTTTCCCATTAATTATCTTTAACCTATTAATTATTTATCTTTATAATTACGTACTTATCTCTACATCTTTCTCTGTCTCTCTTTCTCTATCTATTATCTTTATCTCTCCTTCTCGCCGTAGCGGGCATTATCTGTGTCGACGCATTGTTGCTGGTCAATGCACGCGTGCCGATCGCCAGTCTAGGGTGGAGGCCCCCCCCCCCGCCCTGATGCCCCCCTCGGCCTCTCGCCGTGCGCGCACGTGTAACGTAATCGCCGATAATATACGCACCGGCGCGCCTCTTTTACGTGCCGAGATACGGCAACGTAGAGCACGGGAGCATAGCTCTCGCGTGCTATCGGATTCTGCGGTGCCGGACTCTGCGGTGTTTGTCAGCCCGTCGGAAAATTCGTGCGGTGTGTGGTGTTGCGGAAAATTGTTTCACCAACCCCGGTGACCGACATCGACGGCGCCGGCCGGCGACCTGACTCATCTCTGTCGCGGAAACGACCGGCGGAATCGCCGTTTGTTTTCGCGGAATTTCGCTGTTTGCACAACGCGAGATCCTAAAACGCACGCGAAAAACACCGACGCGTCTACTCATTCCCGCTTTTTTAAGTAAATAAATAATCAAGAATATATTCTCTCTCCTCTCTTTCTCTTTCTCGCGATTTTGATCCTTTAAACGATTCATTTCCTCTTTCCAGAAGTGAAGTTTGAAAATTAGGACAAAAGACGAGATCAGCCGTTAGCAGCGTAAATTTAATCAATCTTGCGCGGATCTTCGCACGTCACGACGTCGTTTGCCAGGATCGTTTCGGATAATGATCAAGGTTGCATAGTGTTCTCTCCCTAGCTTCCCCTACTAAGACGTATTCAGGAAGAAGCGATTTCATTCGATCCGCTCGTTTTTTTCCGTTTCTCGCTCTCATCGGGACGGTGATTGCTCCCGTAATGATATAAGCTTCTCGTGGAAATAGCACAATTTTATCATGCCGATAAAGAGAAGAAAGAGGGAAGCAAAGTTGGGGAGAGGCCGTAACGCGTAAGACAAAGAGAGTGTTTCAGATAAAACTGCATTATCTCTCCCATTCTTCTTCCCCTTCCCCCTTGTCCCACCGTCATGATCCCTCGAGAGATATTTCGGCTGCGTCTACTGACGTCAGACACGGAAAACCGTATATAAGGTAAAAGTACCAATAACTGGCCACTTAAGGATACGAAGAAAATAAATCTTAAATCTAATACATAAAATTAATTTTATGCTACAAAAAACTTTTTTATTTAGGAAGTTATAACTATTTTCTGCTTAAACGAGTAAAAAAAGTGATATTTTTTGCGGTATTTTATTTAAATTAAATAAAAATGTAGTAGACATCGATGTACCAATACATGACCAGACAAAATGCGATTGTCCCAGCGTCCAAATTATGAGGTCCTAGTAACTGGCCATGACTTTTTAAGTGTATTAAAATAATTTTAATGAAAGGAATTTTATTTTGCAGAGTAAAAGCAAGAAGAAAATACTAAACAAGTTAATAAAAAAACATTAGAAAAGTTAAAAATATAAAAATATTGGATAAAGAAATGCTTAAGAGGTTAGAAAATATAAAGTTTTAAAAAAAGTTTTTACAGTCTAATAAATAATTTATTTTTATTATTGTTTCAAATAAATAAATTTATTTATTATTAATTAAAAAATGGTTTTACAATCTAATAAATAATTTATTTTTACTACTAATTTAATAATTAGATTTAACTCACTTAAAACTTTAAAAGTTCAATACTACACATTTTAACAGACTGTGTGTAATAGTTGCTGGTGTTCTTTTATATCAGAAAAGGATCATAAGTGGTAACATAGGTGGTAATATAGTACCTTTAATATTTACTGTAAACAAAACAGTTATGCTTTCTTTCTCATCACCATGTACAATTTAATAAAGACTTTGATCCTTTACGAGCCAATACACTGTCTGCCTTTGAAACTAAGAAAAAAGAACTTTCATCTAACAAATACTCTTGACAGATGGATGTCTAGTAGGTTTAACTTTTGTAAATGTTTTTTTACTTCTCTGAATTAATTCTTTAAAATATCTTCTGTTGCTGATGCTCAATTCATTGTCAAATTTTTAGCGATTCTTGGAGTCACATCTGGATGTCTATGACAAAAACTTTCAGTGTCTGCCTGGTTTATTATCCTTTAAAGGAGACTCAGTGATAAGTTTCTGCACACACTGAAGAAGTTGACTGGATTTTCTATTGCAGCCAAAGAGGTTTCCCTGTAACAAAATCTCAACATCTGCAGTATGTGCAGAAACATATCACTGAGTCTCCTTTCAAGGATAATAAACTAGGCAGACACTGGTAGGGAAAGTTTTTGTCGTAGACATCCAGATGTGACTCCAAGAATTGCTCAAAATTTGACAATATATTGAGCATCAGCAACAGAATTAAGATGTTTTAAAGAATTAGTTCAGAGAAGTGAAAAAACATTTACAAAAGTTAAATGTACTAGATATCCATCTGTCAAGAGTATTTGTTAGATAAAAGTTCTTTTTTCTTGGTTCCAAAGGCAGACAGGCAAATAACTTACAATTTGAGGTTATATATACTACATGTCAATAAAAATGAACGAAAAAAATGCATAAACCAGAAAAAATATACAATTTAGTACACTATCATTACAATAAGTAATGTTTACAATAAATATACTTACAAATTTTGTACAAAAAACTTAAAAACAAAGCACAAAAACTCGAGCGCGTATTGCGGTTAGGTAGTAGGACACACAAGTAAGCACTTGAGATGACGATTCGCCCGATAACTGGACAGCCGGCTAGTTTTCGGGCAGGCAAGATTATCACGTACTGATTCATAGCCATGTAAATTTTTATTGAAAAAACAATTTAAATGAGCAATTTTTTATTTTTCATTTATTATAAATATTCTGATTATATAGAAACTTTATTTTTGCAGAAATATCTAATGTTATGATTATTATCATCTTAACAAGTATCACACATTCCTTAGCCATATCTTGAGGAATCTATGAAGACTCACGGTGCATTTGACTACGATATTTCAAACAATTTTTTAAATATTTTAAACAAAATGTTTAGTGGCATAATTTTTTATATAAGACACTGAATAACCAAATAACATAAATCAGTAAAAATATTTCTCTTTCTTTATGTATATAGCTTAATAAAAAATAAAATGTCCGTCAATGGCCAGGTAAAGGGACATGGTCCGTCATTGGTAAAACGTCCCAGTGGCCGGACACGTCCCAGTGGCCGGACAAATTGGAGAAAAATATTTACTATTTATTTAAACAATTAAAAATGAAAATAATAATTATTGTAAAAAAAAATTTAATATTTAACAATTAATTGGAAAAAAGAAGTAAACCTAATTAAACATTTTTGTATTTAAAAAAATTGATTAAATGAGCATGTGTCTGTTGTTTGTCAAAATGATGGCCAATCGTTAACAGATTCGTTAAGCGCAAGCATATAGCTAATAGTATAAAAATTGGATATTTAATTATACTTGTAAATAAATAATCAATTATCTAATTTTAAAGATTAGTTAGAAACTCGTTTCGACAAAATTCATCCAAAAAATCACAATTAAAACGATAATTTTGAGTGTCCGGATACTGGTACATTAAAAATATCAGTAGTCCCAATCGCCGGACGCATGTGCGAACGCAATTTGTTAAAAAATGAGAGGTTAGTGTCATGCAGTGTCGCTTGTTGGAATCGATAGATTTTTGCGGTAAGTGTAATAATTACATGTTTTTAAAGGCATTAAAACTATTCACCGACAATTTATCTTCATTTACAAATGTTAAAATAAGTATAATTTTTTAATTGGTCGGACACTGGGACAAGTTATGCCCGGATACTAGGCCATAACCTATTTCAGCTGTCCGGCCACTGGGACAAGTTATGTCCGAACACTAGGCCCTAACCTATTTCAGCTGTCCGGCCACTGGGACAAAAGTATGTCCGGACACTAAGCCACAACCTATTTCAGCTGTCCGGCCACTGGTACATTGACACGCTCCATTATTTATGTAAATATTAAATTATTAATTAATATATGTGAGTTAAAATAATTTTTCCCTGCTTAAGGGAATCTTAAGTTTTCGAATGAATACAAATATTTATATTAAACATCTTTCTAAATATTATAAATTGTATTATTTATGACAAATCATGCTTAACCGTCCGGCCACTGGGACGTTTACCTTACTTTTACCTTAATGCGAACGCACGCTGCGTGTAATTGAGATACTTGAGATGAGAACGATACAAGGAGAGACAGATGAGTTATAGCTATATACGCGTATAAGATTATTTCCTAGAAGGATCGAAATGGGGAGAGAATTACCGGCGTCCGTGTCGAACCGAGGAATTCAATTTGGCATTTTCAAAGTGCTGAAATCTTAATTAGGCCATTACGTCATTCCCCGATCGAAGAGGTATACGTGGTCTCCCGAAACTCGCTTGATTCGTTGGATTAAACCAGAAGACCTTCACCGTGTATGTCATACACGGATTCGCGAGACGGCAGTGTATCAAGCAATTTTCCGAGAAGAGCGAGGGAGAGATATTTTAGAATTCGCTGGAAAACGCGAATCGATACTTAACGCGTATCTGGATATTTCGAAATTGTTAGATAATGACTGTTTTAAAAAACACCCGGAGTGATAATAGATATCGAGAAGAAACAAGAGATTAATTAGAACGACGTGCGTTTAGCTGTTAAAAAAAAAAGTAGACGTTAAATATTTCCGTAAAATCGCCCGACACGAGAAGTGTAATTGAGAATATTCAACACGATATGAGTGAATCATCGCAGAATTAATCGTGCTCTTCGATCCTGTAGAATGTCGAGCGTTCCGTGTAAACCATCGCGTAAAAATGTCGACGGCTCACCGCGCGTGTTAACGGCGGTGGATGCATTTCGCGGAACAGCAAAAGACAAAGTAATTCCATTTAGCAGGCTCGCTCGTGATTAAAAATAGCGTCGCGGTGTCTTCGTGCACGCGGCTCCGACTCTCTCTCTCTCTCTCTCTCTCGAACTGGCGCACCCATTCGTGCGCCATTTGTACACAGGGTGCCCCAGAAATCCCATTCTTAATTTTAATGGTGCGACCCGTGCGCGCAAAAGAGCAACATTCGCCGTCGCGTGTTCAGCGTTTTGTAAATCACGACGATAAATTGATATTATTCCGTATTTCTTGTTGCACGTAATTGTTACGAGCATCTCGAGGGTGCAAGAACCTCTGAACGTTCTAAATGCAAGTTCTGAATACAGAATATTAAGAATTATCCAGAATTATGCGGAATATTAAAAATTATTGTACTTTTTTCAAACGCAGTCTTGATTTTGTACGGAAAGACACGAATAAATGGGACTTGGCGAACGCAACAAAAAGAAAAAATATATATACGTTATCCAATTGATATATTAAAAAGTGTTAGCACCTGCGGTACGTTATGAAAACAAGAAGAAGCTAGTCATATGCGATAATAGTATACGTCATTCCGTAATAATAAGATTGTAGCGTAACGATAGCGTAATCGCGTAATACGATTTTAATTAAATTATAAAATAATCGCGATAAAAACCTGTCACATTTCATTACGCGAAAATCTTAATGTAGTTTTATCTCATTTACATCGACTTATCGCGGTAACATCGCGCTACCCGTTATCGGGCATCGCTCAATAGGCCGAAATTACCGATCGTAATCGCCGAATTATTTTTTCGACGCCCGAAAGTAAGCTCCCGGACCGGACGTTCAATTGTCGCGTTTATTAAAGCGTGTATAAAATATGAGAGGCTCGCGCGAACCGCGATATCGATTTGATAAGGCGGTTCTACGAGTTTTTAAAGTTGCGTTATCATCTGAAGCGTTTCCCAAACTTATATACTTGTCTTATCCTAAGTAAAAATCTCTACATAATTCAGTTTAATTTCAGCTCGCAGTTAGAATTTAATCTAATGGTTCGTAGACGAGACTAACTTTCCCAATTTGTATATTTAACAGCCCTTCGTTCCGGAACGAAAATGAATAATAAATACAGAAGTAAGTTTCATTTCGTCTCCCGCGTGCCCGATTCGGGCACACTTATTTGTATATTTATCCGCGGTTCGTGTATACTTGTATTCTTATATGCGCGTATATTTAGATGCCGTTTTGACATTTCATAGGAGCTGCAGTCGCCGCATAGCGCTTTAATCTCCATTCTTACGTCACGATCCGTCCGTCCATGGATCGTCATCGACGGCACTCATTTCCCGTGACTAATTGCGGCCGTAAACTCCGCGGAGTACAGTCGTCGTCGCGCTTTATAATCATTAACGAAACATCTGTGCAATTTACGAATCCGCGATGCGGTTCCACACCGTCCGTCTTTCACGGGACCGCAACGACACCGCGCGAAACGTCGATTATTCATAAAAATTCGAAAGTGTGTTTATGGGTCACCCGGTGTGGGGGCGACGGTGTGCGATTAATATTAATTAATTAAGCGCCGCCGACGCCGCCGCCGCCGCGCGCGGCGCCATTTATCAGGAAACGAAGCGTGTAATTCTCAACGGTTTTACGCACGAGGCCAATAATTTATTTACCAAGACTAATGCTTGCGCGAGATTGGACTCGCGATTCCGGGCCGAGCTCCGGGATCGCTCGCGTCGTCATAATGATTGACAATTAAAGTCCCGACGTAAATGCTGCTGACGTAGGCCCGCGAGTCCCCGCTATAGCGATCTATTTCGATCAACGATCCAGAATCATTCTTCCCTATCGTGTACACTTAATTGTGCGTAGATCCAATTTGCATCGTATTAGTATGTTACGACCTCAATTGCGTTAATTAAAACGTAATGGAGTAGTAAAAGCACGAATTATACTCTACAAGGTATACATATATCTGGATTTATCGACGAGCTTGGGGGACACAAGCGCGCTATATGTTATCATATTATTAATAAAAAAAAGTTTTATTTATTATTACGAAATGTATATTAAAAAAACACATGGCTGTATATTGAAAAAAGAGAGAGAGAGAGAGAGAGAGAGAGAGAGAGAGAGCGCCTTGCTCGTAGAAAGGGTTGTAGTAGAGGTACTGTGTGGAACGCCAGTCATCGATCTACACTACTGATCTATGCGCGTTGACCTACACTACTGCAGCTTCGAAATTAGGTCAGGACATTTCCAATTTGCATACAGATGTGAGATACAGTATCATGGATCGGAAGAAAAATGTCCATTAATAATAGTTAATGCTTTGAAGTGAGGTAGAAAGGCAGCCCTTACCAAACTTGAGCGATATATTATATGAAATAAAGAGGCTGTACAAATGTGCATTAATAATAATTAAACGTGAGTGAACGAGTAATCCTTGAGCGTTGTTTTTTAATTCATTAATTAATTTTTAACACGGAGATAGATGAAGCAAATAAATTTCATTTAACGCGTACATAAATTCTTTACGCTTTACTCATTCATAAAATACCGATCTCGCTTCGCTGATACACGAACGGTTTGGAGTTACGGTCTAGAAATGTACTGTAGTTACACAATTTGCAGAATATACCGTATCCTTCCCGCATATCTCGCCCGTTTTATTTTTGACGATGAAACTCATTAACATCCCAGAGCTGCGTATTTCGCCGATAGAACAGAACGTTTGAATTCCCCGATTTGGCCGACGAATGACTGAGAAACGGTATTCGCGCGAGAATTGTTAACGAGCGTAAAATGATTATGATCAGTTGGGATCTCTCGACACGGTAATTCGAACACGATAATCGCAAATTTTTGGTTAAATTGGCGATATTTAAGAACTGGAAATCTTCCTCTCTCTCTCTCTCTCTCCGGGATAGAGGCGGGCGGGCGGCATGTGAAAACGACCTTCCTCCGCGCAATTGCGAGCGCGAGCTGCCTGTCTGCCCGAATAAGATAAAAAGCTTGACAGATATCTCGAGATACCGTCGCACCGCGTGCTCCGATAACGCGTCAAAATAATTGTCATGTAAACCTCTCGGCTGTCGTAAGACGCGATCTGACGTCAATCGCTCGTGCGTCTGTTTGCAAAACCGACGGGCGTCTGCAACCGGGACGCCACGTAACGGTATCCGATGCTGGTTTCGAGGGAAATCGAAAACACCTATAATTTCGATGAGCTCTCGGATTCCCGCAGCCCGATGCCCGTGGCCGACACGCGAAAGCGATCCCTGGTGTTTTTCCCGCGACAGGAGACGCGACCCCCGCCGAGCGTATTTCTGCGCCTGCCGAGCACCGTAATCGAAATTCTGCTCCCCGTAACCGTTTCCGTTCCCCGATGGCTATATATTTTCAACGTCAACATCGACATCAATAATTTATGACTACCGGTAAATATCAATAATCATAAACTGACATTTATGAAATTTGATACTCGTGAAAAAGGCGCAAGATAGACTTGACATTATTCAGGCTTGCTTGAAGCACATTCTCCGTTTTTTATCGGGCGCTACAATCTTTGAGAACACTTTTTCCACTCAACCCATTGAATAAATGTCTCGTAATGAGAAGTTCGATATTGCATCACATAAAAGCGTCGATCGATCCCTTTTCGAGATTGACGTTAGATTGACGTTCGTATTTGCAAACTACGGAGAAAAAATCGAGGGAGAAAAGAGAAAGGAAGGGACAGAGAGAGAGAAATCTTGCTTCGAAAATGAATCAGCGTTATCTGCTACGGGAAATGCAAACGAACCGCTTATCATGGCTCGCGTGCGGCAATCCTACACGCGAACGGATTCTTTCCGCGGGACGAACGCGGAGATATTGGGAACTACTTCGTAATAATCGTTGGCAGAGAAATTGCTGTGCGCCGCATGAGTGCACATATCCGTTGTATTCATAATAGCAGAGTTTGCGGGAATAAAGAATCATAAAGGGAATACGAGACCGCCTGTTCACCTTTCAGTCTTTCGCTTCGATAATTTGAAGTAAAAAAAAAAGAAAAAAAAAGGAATCTCGTACGTACAATCTGGAAAATACAGGAACGCGAGTGCAGGTAAAATAAAAAATTTTAGATAGCGCCTTTGCGATAATTCATTATCTTATCGCAAATTATACAATACAACAGAGCCTATAATGCATTCATGGAGCAAGTGTAGTTGATCTTTGTAAATTCGATTTTTTTTTTCGCGGAACAACAATTCGGCCTATATATCGTTTAATTTGTCCCGCGGCATCTCCGGCTAGCGCGCGCGACAGAAATCCGTCATGTGTCCGATCTTGACGAATCTGTCATCATCGCCTATCATTTCCAAAAGACGATGGATGGACTATCCGCGACGCGATAATGACGCGGCCCTGACCGCCGACGCACACGATTCATCACGGAAAAATAATTGCGTGGAACGTTATTGCCTCGCGGTGGAATTGCATCGCGTGTCAGCGACGGCGAAATTATGCAACGACCGCGACGGGGCGGGAACGGGAAAGACGATCGTTGCCGTACTTGAAATGCATCGCGCCGATCTCTGGCGCGCGCGATTCTTCTCACATCAGAGGTTTTTCGCGGGTATATATATCCGATTGGCATTCGCGACTCGCCCGAGGAACGCGTCACGATTTTCAATCACGAATGACGATCGATGGCGTAAGCGACGCGAGAGATTACGAAAGATTACAGGAACATTGGCCGATGACTATACGCGGTGTTATAATCGAGAAAACGCGTTGGCGAACGGGTTTCGCGATCTCCGTCGGAAATCACTGTCGGAATGTTTTCTTACCACGCCCGTAGCAAAACCGACCGTGTTGCCTAATAATGATAAATAAAAATAATTACTATTGATGATGAATGAAATAGCAATGAATAATTATGTGAGCTCTTAATTTTTTTATTTCTATTTATATAACGTTTTATTTTCGCGCTCAATGCAAATTTAATACGTCTTTATTTTCAATGTCACTGACTCACAATCAGAACCTTCGATAGTTTCAGGAAAGCGAAAATTAAAGTTAGTACGCGAAGCGTCGAAGTAGCGCGTTGAGCAGCGGCGTTCAAAGCGATATACGACGATTCTACAATAAGACGCGTCGCGGTTTTTTAAAAAGCAACGACGCAGTGTTAACGATGTAAGTATGTAACCGATATCGGATCGATTGACCCGAATCCCGACGGTGGAAAGGGGATAAATAATAGTCGCGACCTGATTCTACGATAATTCCTATCGAGAGCGACGGCGTCGGCGTCCGCGGCCCTTGTTTCTCATCGACGGAACACCTTATTGCGCGAGGCGACCACACACACACACACACATATCGATTAATCCTTTAAAAGGTCATGTCAATATAACGGCAGAAAATGCAATATGCATTGACACGACGCGCGGCTCGTGGCTTGACAAAGAACGCGGAATATACACCTCGATCTCATTACACTCCGACAACGACAGTCGGGCACGAATAAAAGTCTATCTCGATCGTTTTAACGTCAGCCCAGTAATCGCGAAATTGCAACGCGCGCGCGTACAATTTTGATTTACACAACATCGCGTGCCGATAGAGTACTTTACGCTGCTGCACCGATACAGTGTGTTTAATCCCGCTAATACAAAGCCCGATGCATCAAATTGCACAAAAACGTCGTCGACACGAAATTCGACCACAAATTCCGTAACCGTGAGAATTTCGCGGCGGTAAAAGTCACTTGAGGTCGCGGCCAAATCCTCCCTCCTCCCGAGAGGGACGGGAAGGTGTCAATGCGAAAACGTAATGCGAAACGTCGGGCAAAAATATTCGCGCGTAAGAAAAAGTCGCTCGTATCGTTCTGACGGTTGTTCAATGTCGGGCATTCTAATTCTATCTTCTACCTCGTGTGCCATCAAAGTCAGCATTTTACTCGCGAAAGCGAGGCACGCAATAACAAAATAATATTTGTGTACACAGAAAACAATGCAATTTAGCCTTGAGCACCCAGCGTTGGAGGCTTCTCATCTCTCGCGTATGAGGACTATACATCACCGACGGTGTCAAAAGCATATCTTCGCGCTATATGCCCGAGCGTCGATGCGGCTAAATTTACCGAAACACTCGCAGAACGCAGACGCGAAGCGATGTAGATGTCAGAAAAATAGCTCCGAATAAAAAAAAAAAGAAAAAAGACCCGAGAGGAAAAAAGTATCATACGACGAAAGAGACGCTACTGAACAGAAGAGAAAAATCAAACGCTCCAGCCGAGGCCAATATTTCTCGGATGGAGCGGAAGATTATATCTCAAACTCGATACGCGCGCGGCGCGGCGGAGAAACGTCGTTTATCATTTTAGCGTTTATTTCATTAAGTAATCAATAGCGTTTTTCCCTCAAACGCAATTCATTTGTGAATAACAGGAGAAAAAATTAATGGGCGCGAAGTGTTGAAAATGTGTTCTCGGGCTGCTTAGATCATCTCGGACTCTCAGTCGGGGCTTCGCGATAATCGATAAACGTGACGGATAAAAACGTGGGCGCCGCACGATTAACGGACTTTTATCGTGCCACCGTAATCTTTTCTACACAACGCGCTCTTTGCGCGGATGCCTTTTAATCGGGCGCACATAGTAGGTACAACAATGTGTGTACGTTAACAGTTAACGCGAGATCCTGCCGGCAGCATCGGCTCTTCCCTATTTTTACACGCATCCAGCCACGACGTGTAAAAAGTGAAGGATATAAATAACTTCACCTATTTACATGTTACATTGGATTACATGCGCATGTGTATCGGTACAATAGTGCAAAAAAACCCCGGACGAGAATAACTTACGAACGAGGTAAATTATCAGCTTTTAAAAGTTCTAATACTGAGGAGGGAAAAAAATTTATGGATATATACATCAATCCCGCGCCACTTTACAAGAAGGCCGAGATTAACAAGGAATGAGCCTCTACCAGAAGAAGAAAAAAGGGGGGCGGAGGAGAGGGCGGAAAGAGAAGAAGAGAAGAGAAGGTGGAGAAGGAGGAGAAATTTCAGATATGATATAGCTTCGCGATATTTAAATAGGCTCGCGGCGACGCGCACGCATTGCGTGAAATTAATTTCTATTTTCGGAGACGGCCGGGAACGTGTGAAGAATTTAGAGCGCGGGGTATACGTAATTCCGAGGCAAAACTAAGGCGCGCGCGAGCGAGAAGGAGAGGATCTCGAATCGCGAATGAGCGGGGAGAACGAATGTCGTCGGTGCGAAAAGAACGGGAGACGGCCAGTGTCAAAGGGTCGCGACACAATCGAGATAATTGCTCGTGCGTGATGAGCGGCGAGAGAAATGCATATTAACGTCGCTAAAATCATCGCTGGGTATTTTATTTGTATCATTATGCGAGGAAAAATTGCGCATAATGTCGCAGATACATCGCGGCCATTTTTAAGGATCAATTTATTTTTTACCTTCCTACCTCGTATTATTAAGTTAATTCCGATTTAATGATCCAGGTTGAATCGAAGCGCACGCACAGCTCTCGTTCAACTTTCACGATGATCATAACAGCCACGGGAAAATGATTTATTTACGCTCGAGATATTCCGCGAGGGATTTTGTAAATCCGTATTCGTATCCCCATATCTTACAGATTGACAACAAAGCCTTGGCATATCATTATATATAATCCGTACATATCCGTATTTTGATAAGAAAATATCATGATACGATACGGTGATATGATACAAATCTGGACCCGGCTTAAGAAGAGAATTCCTTTTTGCAAATTTGGAAAGACGAACGATAACGACGATCGATCGATCGCATCGACAGGCTCGACATTACTGCCAGAATGGATCGAGTGAATCAGCTGGACGCGTTAGCCGAGGGACTAATTGATTCGGGTTAAGTACATTGTATTTTATCCACGTGCTCGATATATCAGATTACGAAGACAAAGTGTAAACACAATCAAGCGACGAGCGAAAAGGCCGGTGCAAACTAAATTGAGAGATCGACCGAGATTCATCGATTGCGCTTTATCGCTCGACTCTCCCCCTCCTGTCCTCTTTATACTGGACGCCTTGCTCCTATTGATAATAAAGAGATTTTCGACGAATTTTCGGTGAATTTGTTTTCTCGAAGGATGTTTCCGTATTACCGATTTTTCGCTGCTTAAATTTGGGTATCGTTCAAACTCGCCTTCAAACTAAAATCCCGTTACGGCGGTAAGTCCATTTGAGATATAAGCGAAGTATAAGCTGTTGCCTGATTCGTTAGAAAGTTTCGCTCCCGGATCGCTTATAACTCGGTAATTATTTTAGAATTTTCGTCCATCCCTTCAATCGAACGGCCATTAGGACGGTGGAACCAGGATACCCTGTGTGACACGAGGAAGCTCTATCGCGCTGGAGATGTAATAATAATTTAATAGCGAGTCGCGTCGGCAATTTATAGACGCGGATGTAATTCTTGCTTAAGCACGAGACAGATCGGCGGGATCGGCCGGCCCGGCTTCATCTTCGGCCGGGTGTGATCGATTCAGTCACCGATCAATTATTCAGCGTTTCGTTCGAAATTGAAGTTCCACGTCGGCCTTCGCGGGTATTAACTTCGATTAAGGTCCCTCCCCGAAGCGAGCACACCGCGGACGGCAAAATAGACGGTATTATTAGTAACAGGATTGAAATAGCGGACGATTACACCGCCGTTGCCTTGATCCGGGCGAATTTTGTCGTCGCCATAAATCTCGAGGAACCCGCTGACTTTTAACCCTTTTAACCCGATCGTAGACGATGGCATAAAGAGGTGATGATTTACACGATTTTATGTAAAATTGTATAAAGAATATTTCGCGAATAAAATTATATCCAGAACAATAATCGCGATTGTCGTTGAAACCACGATCGAGTTCTCTCGAGGAAAGAAAGTTGTCGATGTCTAAAGCCAGGTCCAGACTTGTATCGTATCATATTTTCTTATCAAAATACGGATATGTGGATTATAATGATATGCCAAGGCTTTGTTTTCAATCTGTAAGATACGCGATACAAATACTGATTGAAAACAAGGCCTTGGCGTATTATTATAACCAACATTTCCGCATTTGATAAGAAAATATGATATGGTACGGTGATACGGTACAAGTCTGGACGCGGCTCAATGGGATTATGGGAGCGCAGCACCGCCGATTCGCATACAATAGCGATGCGTAATCGCATGAACGGTACAATGGCAAGACGCACGACAACGATCGCTTGGCGATGAAAGGAGGAGCGAACGTACACGCGCGCATGCAGCCGGTGTGTTAAATACTTTTAACGCAATTCCTAACGCGCCGCAACTGCGCTAACAACCGCAGGTCATTAACAAGTTTGTCATCCGTGACTGAACGTGTTAAACCACGTCCATTAACCCCTCGGAAAGCGGAAGCGTGCCGTCCTGTGAAAACACGAAGGAATCCTACCTACGGATATCGATTTGAACTCGCGAAGATACGTACAGGATGCTCCAAAACTACAGGATGCGTTCCGCCGCGAAAGACCTTCGGCTCCGATACGAAATCGATGGAAACGGACATCCCATGGTCTCAGGGGACACCCGGTGTATTTCGCTTTTTTTTTTTCGTCGGAATACAAGCGAACGCAAACTCCGCTATGAGGTATATGCGTGTAGTATTTTTGTCGCTCTTATTGGATATTAAATATCCTATAAGGCGACGACTTCGATATCAGTTCGTAAGGAAAGGTCAAGGCAAAATGTGAAACGTTCTAACAATAATTAATGCGCGTTTCGACATGCGCCCCGTGCAGAATGTGCGTGTTTCGTGCGCGAAGGCAGAATTTTCAATCCAAGCGGCATCGGGAAACGAGAAGCTTTTTCGCGCGATCGTTTCTTCGCGAGCACGTCGAACGCCGGTAATTACCGATCGCTGTGACCCGTTCCGTCGCGTTGGAACGAAGCGATTCATCATCCGAGAAATATTTTTCAACCAGCGCGATAAATGGATTTTGAAGACGTTTCAATATAATCGAGCCATTTCACGAACGCGTTTCGCGGATGGCACGTTGCCCTTTTCAAGACAGAGCCTTTGTTTCAAGCTGCATTAATTTTTGTTTTAATTATCTTCGTACAGATAAAAACGATATAAAAGTCTTTTGAATATTTCGGAATCGCTCTGTGTAACTTAACCGTATAAATAATTGCGAAAATAAAAGGTAATTACGTGAGCGGTGGATCCTTGTCGCAAAATACTGCGGCTCGTTCGCCTTTCATTAACTGTTTTTCGCTCGGAGACCGCGGTCGGTACTAAATGATTTAACCAGTAAATTGACGTAATTAAAACAAGTACGTCCAGTCGCGATGAACGCCGGATGCGAAAGAGTTTGTAAATGAACGCGGCCGGTGAGTCGCGTTTCCATCGTGCGGCTTGTTTGTTTTAATGTTTTAACGTTGTTCGCGATGATCGCGATGTTTCGATGCGGGGAGAAGGGGGACGGAACGGGAGGCACGCAGATCGGGTCGTCAAGTTATGCCGTAAATTCGGAGTACCAGTCGACCGTATGGAAATTACGGGGGAAGTATCCGCGGTATTTTTAACCGTTATCGTCTGGTGTTCATCGCGGATCAACGAGACGAAAAATTTGACTAGGTGGTAGATACGTAACTTTTAATACTCGCAGGGGTGCACGGGGGGAGGGGGCAGGGTCTGGTACGTGTACGTATCTCGTCGGGGATTAAAAATAACTAAGACACGTGTAATATGCTCTTCCACTGTTTGGCGGCTAGAAATACACACAGTCGCGCCGCGCCGATGAGGCACCCGGCTCTTTCTTTTCTCTCTCCCTCTCTCTCTCTCTCTCTCTCTCTCTCTGTCTTTCTCTCTCTTTTCTCCTAAACTTTCTCGAGCGCGACTTGTGCGGTTTATTCATCCGCGAGTAAATATCGAACCCCCTATGTATGAACGGCCATATATATAGAGACCCTATCGGGTGTCCCGGGACTACCCCAGAGTATATTTTCAATGGTAGAAAATGGAGACGGGAGAAATGACAACTCTTAAAGCTATTAAGAACGGTTTCGGGACCATTGAGTATCGAGGGCTGAAATGTATTGACGAAACAAGAATGTACGAGATATTTATAACAGACGATTGACATTTTTCGCGGATGGATAGCTTAGGAAAACTTATTTCTCAGTCAGCCTTAACCGGGCATTAAATTCGTCTGACAATTCACGACGTACGCTCGAACATTTTTTTTTCCTCGAGGATATTCGCGGTATTGAACGCGCGTCGCGCGCTGAATCGTATCCAAAAAATTGACTTTCGGAGTCGCGAGTTGGCTCGTTTCACGACGCGTGTTCGCGTGCATCGCGCCTTTGCAGCGTGTGTTACAAATAATAGTCACAACTTGGCGGACGATATAAACGTTATTCGATTTATTTATAACCGTTAGATATGTCATACGGTTCGTATATATTTTTAACCAGTTCACAGCCCGATAACGGAAAGAGATTGCCAAGTGTGTTATTTATAAGCCGCGACCAAAGACAGGAGGAACAATTCGCCCGTATGTGAAATTCTCCATCGAAACGGACAGGCATCTCCGCGAATGTATGTATGTGTATACGCACGAGGAGATATGTACCCCGAAATACGCACTTTGTGAACGGAGAATAGAAGAGCGTGAATTATTAACCGGCTTCCCGATAACACATTAGCTTTCTGCATCGGGGATACGCGGCCTACGCACGTGTGCCTCAAAAGATACGGTAAATCATGATCATGAGCTTTTACGCGGAAATACATACACGAATTAAAATCGACTCTCTATGCAACCAAGGATAATAATAACAATTTATGTTCAGTAAAATACGAATGGTCCGTTGCGTTTCTAGCAAAGTCCAACGCGGTCGACAATATATAAAATATTAATTTAAAAATATCGAGTAATCCCGAGTTCGAGGAGAATAATCGGCTGCCAAATGAAGGAAGTGTCCAGCATCGATTAATCGATGGATCAAAGACGGCGGCCGTCCCTGCTCCGTTTGCCTTCCACGAGGCGCGTGTCTGACAACGACCGTCTATTTCTACTTGCAGCGCTACGCTCGGCTTTCTATCTCCCGGGAACGAGGCATGAGCCGCGGTTTAGAGTCTTACGCCGCAATTCTACATCCTATAAACAACCGCCGGGAACACTTGACGGTAGTCGTTATCCCGGCGATGTTATTAACCCTTAATCGGTCTTCGTATATCTTGGCATGCGTCCCAGCAAAAAACATTTTCAACCCGCTCTTTCGCCGTGACAGTTTGGCAGAACGAGCGGGCTGGGTGCGCTACGAAAAGTTTACCCTGTCTAATTTTACAGCTTCCTATTTCACGATCCTATTTAAATTTAAAAAAAAAAGACCGAAGCATATTATTAAAGATATAAAAAAAGGACAAGCGTAAGAAACATGTTTGGCTAATGCACGAGATTATATACGTCTCATGTAGATATTATTTCGTTGCGAAAAATCAATTTCTATTCTCGTATTCCTCGAGATATTCGTGCGAGATGTAACGATAGCGTCAATGTTAACATTAGCCGGGAGTTCTACAAAGGCAGAAGTTTAATACTAGCCGACTGGATATGAATCAGTATTTCTGTAGCTCACAAACTTTCCTCACCTTAATATGCAAATTTATTACTCTTTTTCAAGTAACAAGTCGCATTTCCAGCGCTAAGAGATCCAAATGTGAGAGAACAAGCGAGGTCAAGGAATAAGAGAGAAGAAAGAGAGAATCCTCCCCCCTTTTTCTTCTTTCTCCCTCGCGTCACCTGTCTCTCTCTCTCTCTCTCCGCGACCATTTATATTTCCATCAACCACCATCTATCATTACGAGTGTCAAAATTTTTGCTTGACAGGGCCCAAGAGAGATCCATTTCGCCCAAGAAAAAACCGCCCGCGTTACTCGGCGGCTTTTACGTCGAGACGCACTCGGTGATGTTCAAGTTTCATCAACAGCGGGGCGTACGATAATCCGCCAAACATTTTGATGCTCCGCGACGGGCGGAAAAATAAACGGGCGGCCGCGTCTCCCCCGCGTTAACACGCCGCGCCGCACGCTTCCTAGCTAAATCGCCGCGCCGCGGCCGCGGCCGACGAGAGGAGCAAAGGCGCGCGTGCGGTCGGACGGACGGTGCGGAGCGGTTCAATACCAAATTCCGACCGTCGTCGGCTGCACCGAAATAACTTAACGGGCCCCCCCCCCCTCCGTATTCGGCATTTCCTATCCGGCGCGGAACGCATTTTTCCCCCCGGTTCCTCGTCGTCGTCATGGTTGTCGTCGCGCGCGCGACGCGACGGTTTCGCACGTGCGTAATTATTAGCGATCGATTCGTTTCGGGCCGGTTTCGTCGTCATGACGAGCGAGCGTACGAGCGGGCGAACGAGCGAGCGGCTGTCAAAGGTTGGGTATATTTCCTCGGCAAGTGAGTCTAGGTCACCCGTGTACCGGGTCGATACCACGAAAGCGGGACAAAGGCGAGTCTTCGACTGTGCCTCACGCGTATTACAGTCGGAGCTGACCAGAAGCTGATGGCTCGCGCCGCACGGCGAGCGGGAAAAAAGTTTGGTCTCCGGTCTCACCTCGCTCTTTCCGGGATGAGAGAGAGAGAGAGAGGGAAGGGAGGGGCGGGAGGGGAGAAGCCACTCTCGAGAGACCTTCGCACCCTCGCGGAGGGATGCCACCGGAAGCCAACAAGAGACCTCATCGTGCAATTGCACGCGACGCAAAGGCGTGGAGGACCGGATCGCGCCCACGTGAGACACGCGATACACGCGTGCGAATTAGCCAATGTCGACGAGGCTGATCCCTTTCGCGAAAGAGATCTGCGCCTCGAGGACCCGCGGGTTCAGCGTGGAGGCCGATCGCGGGGTCGTCGAGCGTTCCCTCGACCAGACGAACGCTGTTAACGTTTAGACGAATTTCGAGTCTCGCGCTATCAAGATACAGAGAGGAGATGTCGATATTACGCACTTCCTATGTAAAACCGCGAATGGAAAATTTCTAAAACATAGCGTATCGATTAACTTTCTCTCTCTCTCCCTCTTCTAGCGTTCATGTTTGCGCCGCGTGACCAGTCGAGGTTTCGGGAGGATTCGAAGGCATAAGACCCGATCTACAATGGATGTTTTAAGTCGTAAGTCGTAAGAATTGACCAATCACAGTCCATTATTCTCCTTGCGGTCGAAGAATAATGAACTGTGAATGGCCAATTCTTACGACTTACGACTTAAAACATCCATTGTAGATCCATTGTAGATCGGGTCTTAGAGTGCTCCATCGTCCGTCACTCACATAGGAAGATCTCGTTGGGATCACGAGCTCTGGGCATCCGAGCCAGGCGACGTTATATACACCGGGCGCAGCGAATGTGTGGTAGGATAATGGACATGACGAGAATCGCTACGCGAGTGCAGCGAACGAATTTCGCGAGTTTCAGAAGTCGCCAGCGGCGTGACTCGTGGCGGTCGCCACACACGACCGGTTTACATCCCTAATCGAAAGTTGGTTTCCCTCGACAATGCGCCTGCTCGATCCCGGGGCACGCGTCATGCAGGAGACTCTCTCTCTCTCTCTCTCTCTCTCTCTCCCCCTCTTTCTCTCCATCTGCCTCTTTCTTTCTCTCTCTTTTTCTCCCTCTCAGGGTCCGCTGGCAGGTCTGCTGGCACTCCCGAAATAATGTTCGGAAGAACGGCACAACACAGGGGAGAGGAACAGCGAGGTAGCGGGGAGAGAGACGAGTGCCGAGGGGAGCAGACGGTGATATCCAGAGGAGGAAGATGAGAAAGGAGAGCGGAACAAGAAACGCCCGGATCGAGCGCGTTACATAATTTTCGTAACTCCACGGAGAAGCGGAGAAGGCGATGCGAGACTGGTGGGGATGGGGAGTGGACGATGGTCTACGACGAGGAGCTTCCCCCGAGGTGCCTCGTGCGAGAACGAGAGAGACAGGGAGAAAGGATGAAAAGAGAAAGAGAGAAAGAGAGAAAGAGAGAAAGAGAGAGAGTGAGAGAGAGAAGCAACGGAGCGAGAAGGGTGCGCTCACGTATGTGAGTGTACGTGTGCGCGAATGGGTAAATGGATGGATGGATAAATGGCACAGGGGAGATAGCAAAGAAGGGATGAGCGAGAAGCCAAGAGAAAGGAGGCGAAAAAGAAGAGTAAACACAGCTAAGAGAGATTGCGAGAGAGGGACAAATATATTTAAATGGAAAGAAAACAAAAGAGAGAGAGAGAGAGAGAGAGGGATGAGAGAAGGGGAGGTGGAAATAGTGGAGGCTTGTGTCCTGGTGGGCGGAATGGCGAATCAATCCTCGACGAGGGGAAGGGGCGCGTGAGGGTGAGGAGGAGGAGGAAGAGGGGGAGAAGGTAGAGGAGGAAGAGGAGGAGGAGGAGGAGGAGGAGGAGAAGGTGAAGGGGCGGCGATGGGGCAGAGGGGTGGGTGGGGGTGGTGGCGACGGGGCAGTGTGGCGACATACTACTCACCGTGGACGGTGGCAGCAAGATGTCTGCGAGGTGTCTCTTCTTCCTCGACGGTGGCAAGAGAGAGGAAAACCCGATGTCACATACGCCGCTTCATCGGACCACTGTGCTGCCGCTTAATACCACTCCGCGCGGTGCTCTTCGCCCGCCTTCTTCACCTTCTGCCACTAAAAATAAACTCGCTCGCTGTGCCGTGCGCTCCTCTGGCTGCCCCCGCGCGCGCGCTCGCGAACGCTCTCCCTCCTCCACTCACGCACACTCTTTCTCTCTCACTCTCACTCTCTCTCTTTCCCTCTCTCTCGCTCTCTCTCTCTCTCTCTCTCTCTCTCTCTCTCTCTCTCTCTCTCTCTCTCTCTCTCTCTCTCTCTCTCTCTCTCACACACACACACACACTCTCTTTCTCGCTCTCTCTCTCGCTTCTTCGCTCTCTCACTCTTTCTCTCATTCTCGCTCGCGCCTCACGCTCACGTCTTGTAACGCGACCGACACATTTATCCGCGCTTTCAGGCCGCTCTCTCGGACATTCTCGCGCACCTCTCGCGCTCCACGACCGACCAACCGCTCGATTCCCTAGAATCGAGGAGGTGGCACTGTGTCGCCACTCGCCGCCGCTTGTCGCCGCTACCACCACCGTCACCGCCGCCTCCGCCGCCGCCGCCGCCGCCGTCACCGCCACCTCCACCGCCGCAGCCGCGCTGGATGGTGACGGTGAGGACGGCGCGCCGATGGCGATTCGATGTACGGAACGGCAGCTCCGGAGAGATGTCGATCCGCCGGGGTCGCGACAAATTCCTCCGGAGCGGTGGCGGCGAGAAGGGGAGGGCGAGCGCGAACGAGAGAAAATCGGAGCACCCGCGGTTCTCCTCTGGAGAACCAGAAAGAAAGATTGAAGAGGAGGGAATGGCGATACGCGAGAGCGAGGCGAAGACAACGGGAAGCCGAGGGGAAGCGGGATTGTCCGTTTTCTTATTCCGCGCGTTCGTACGCGCGTAGGAACGGACGGACTGACGCACGCATGCACGCACGCACGCACGCACGCACGTTCTTACCCCCGAGGGGTGCCACTATCGTCGTACCGAGAGCGCGGGACTGTCGCGCTCGCGGCGCTCTTCAGTTCCTCGTGGTCTCGTCGGACCTTCCTCCCACCCTGCTGGTGGTATCGACTGCGCCGGCGACGACGCGACGACGACGACGACGGTGGTTCTCGGCGGCGACGGCGACGGCGACGGCGGCGATGCGGGGCGGCCTTTTCTCCTTGATGCCCCTTTTCATATAGGCAAGGCCGCGGCACCGATTACCGCTACCTGGTAGCTCACGGTGGTGGTGTCGGTGGTAGCGCGCGTTACCGCTGGTAGCGACCGGCGAACCGCGACGACGGCATCCGCGCATCGACGACGACGATGGATGACGGACGAGCTGTGAGGCGAGGAGAGAGACGTGGTGACGAGGACACGACTACACCGCGACGACGACAACGATTGTACTCCGGTTAGCTCGCTTCCCGATCCCGCTGCTACCGCTGGCCTGTGCTGGCCTCCTGTGCCGCCGATTGTGCGCGCGCACCTTCGCGTATATACACGTACGTGTACAACGAGTCTGCTCAAGTCTGCTGTCCGTCTGTCTCTCTGTCTCTCCCTCTCTGTTTCGCGTGTGTCACGCGCGCTCGTGCGCGGGGCGATTACGTGTGTGCGTCGTCGCGTGTCCAAAGGCGGACGAGGAGAGCGAAAGAAAGAGCGAACAAGAGAGAGCGAGAGGGAGAAACCGGCAAAGACCGAACGAAAAGTAGACGGAGAGTAACCGAAGGAGAACGGGACGGAACGAGACGGACAGGAAAAAGAAGGAAAGAAAAGGAAGGAAGGAAGAGAGAGAGAGAGAGAGAAAGAGAAAGGAAATGAGGAACGCGGATAGAAAAGCGCGTAACCGGGGAGGGGCTCGGGGGACTTCAAGGGGGAGGGGGCCCCTCGGTCTATTCGAGATAGGGTGCGAGTTTAGCGCACGCTGTCAACGGTACCACGGTCGCCGTTAGACTGCCGTGCCTAAATCGGGGAGAGCCGCGCACACAGAGGCGCGCGCGCACACACGCGCACACGGGAAGCGGTTCGCGCGGCCCCCCTGCCCCCTCGCCAGCCAACCCGCTTCTGCAACCTTGTGACCCACTACCCCCGTCGTCGCGTCCGCCACCCCGGGACTAGTTTCAAGAACGCGGTTTCGCGGTTTCGCCGCCCGGCACCTGAATCCGGTTAACGGGCCTCCGCGACGAATCCCGCGCTTCTCCGAAATAGCCGTGCTTCGCTCAGCCCGCTCAGCCAATGCGATATCTACTTCGACTTCGTTCACCGACGCCGGAGTTCTTAGCCTCGGGATCGCCGGTCCCGGTCGTGCGATTTTAGCCGTTGAAACGCGTTTTCCGTCTCATTGCGACGCGTGCGTATTATTTTTACGCGTCTCGACCGATTTGCGGATTGAATTTGGTTAACAAACTCGTCCTTTCGCTACCTTCAACTTGGCAACATTTTTCGAACGTATCTCACTCCTCTCTTTCTTTCTCACTCTTTCTATCTCTTTCCGAAATTAACATAATGAATGGTCATTTACTCACTGCGTCGCTTCTTATCGGAGCGTTTATGAACCCGAACAAAAGCCGCACTTATGCCGATAGCCCGACGCGACGTCGGAAGGACGCGTGCATTTCGACAAGAGGAAGATACCGGACTGAAGTGAGCACCGAATTCAAATTTTAAAAGTTAAGCTTCCCCGGCGCGGATAGGCCGATCCGCCATTACGTGAGCGCGATTCGTCGGGCGGGAGGGGGGGCGACGCGATTGGCGCGCGCGACGCCGTCACTTCCGGGAGCGATCGACAGATGCAAGGTGCGAGGTGCGATCGCTCTACTACCTGTTCTCGCAATCTACGCTCCAACTCCAACGGCAGTGTTATTGTTGTTAGGTTAGGAGAGTGCTCGTTTCCAGAGCGAGATAATTGAACGCGCGTGAACTCGTAAAGAGAAGAGGTGACGATTAAGCGAGATACTTTAGTATCGCGGTCGTTCTTGTTCTTTTTTTATCGATTAGGTTAGTATGCTTCGATACCCCGCCAATGCGACAAAACACTATTCGCGGAACGTCGTCCACCTCCTTTTTTCCTGCCTAACACTCGTATAATCTCGCAGAAAAAACCCTTCTTCTTTTTTTTTTAATGGACTTTGATCGTTTTATCATTTTTCAGATAACATAGTCGAAGGTGTGAGAGTGGTGTACTTCTTGAGGGACAGTGATTGACAGTTTTATGACTCCTACGCGAATCATCGTGACGTTATGAGACGGCAAAGATGGTTACCGTGCAAGATATCGGTTTGCAGCTTACGAAACCAGTGAAGGAATTAGCGGAATGGAACTTTCCCTTTTCACAGGTATGGCGATAAAATTCTTCCGTTACAACGCAACGGTAACGCAGTGTACGCGAAAGTAACATCTCTCGCATTGTTGCAGACTCTGGAGAAATATTGTTCTTTGTTCAACACGACGTGCAACAAAAGTTTTGGCGAGGCTGGACTTGTCCTACAAAATTCCACGGCTGTGTATGTGCACAGAATCGATTCTCTGTGGACTACAACCGAATGTTGCAGAAATGAATTATTGACTCACGAGTAAGTGATATTTTAATGTTTAAAACAATTGTAGACAGATCTTTTGGTTTGCTGATTAATTAAAAATTCACTAATTTGAAATAATATGTACAAAATAATTCCGCAGGCAAGAAGAAGAAGCGACAAAAAATCCCGCTAAAAAGAGAGATAGAAAGACTGACGCGTGTTTTCATAAGTTCAAAACTGTCAACTTTGCGGAAGAAGTAGATAAAAATATTGACATTAAAAAGAATCATATAGTACACGATTCTGTCAAATCTAAAAGCCGCCGATTTACTCAGTTGGAGAAGGGTATCGCACAACATGTCTCTATTGACATTTATGATGTAAATGGGGAAGCCATCGGCAAGAAATATGATTTCCGGTGAGTATTATTTCTTCTTTTGATACATCTGAACTTTGTTGTACTTGGCTAAGCTGATCTTGTGTGATATTTTATAGGTGCAATCAAAATATAAGTAGGGATGGTATATTGGTCGACGAGTTTGCGCCTGAAGGTATGCGATTGAAAGTTGTCGAAAATAGATTTGTGACTTGATCGAATATTTCTTAGAATTATTCGCGTTTCAGATTTTTGTTGCGGAGATGACTCTGTCAAAGAAAAATCACATTATTCATATGGACTTTGTGATACGTCGGATTCTACGATACGCGACGATAATAATGAGAACATCAACGTGGACGCCGAGTCCGAAAGAGACTGTGATTCACCAGAAGAAGAGATTTCTGATTTGGTCACGTCTTTGGAGTTAAGCCAACAAAATCTCTCTCTATCCGGAGATACCGAGACCGACAACACGCTTGTCAAAACGCCAACGAATATTTCAAGCGATAGTTGCCACGACGTGACTCTCACCAATATTCCGAGTGAGACGTGTCCAGATACACCCACCGATACGATTTCGCCGGTAATGACTAATCTCGACAATACTGTTTCATCAAATAACAATGATTCGGAAGATCAATGCTTGAACAATAATATCAAGGGAAGCATAGACGTCGGTAGTCTACTAGATAGCCCGCCCGAGTCGGTAAATTCGAAAGGAAGAAGGTATATTTTTGTTATTTGTGATTTTGTCTTTACTTAATGCGATAAATCTGTTGGAGTTTTCAAGTTGCTGATATTTTAGGACTTCGTCGACAGACGATCCAGCGTCGTTGAACGATTCAAACGGGGATCTAGCGAAAGCAAAATCATTTGCCAATTCTGTACAAAATACACCATTAGATAAAAGTAAAAAAAATAAAACGCAACGTACCACTTCAAAATCCAAATCGAAATCGGTACGTAATATTAGTTTTATTAGTAATTAATGTTTTTTTCTGGTAATGTCCTTGAATTACTTTATTTGCAGTCGAAGCGAAAGCTACCCGCATCGTGTAAGAAACGAGAAAGTAAAACGAGGAGAAATCTCCTGCTTAGCTTGGAAGATTCGTATTATTCCGCAAAAGGTAAATCCACCATAATTTGTCTTGAAATTATCCATCGCCAAATCTATCGATCTATATTATAAATGACGTTTTCCAGATAGACCAAATATGTTCAAGGAAAACTCGCGTACTTGTATGAAGTATATACAAAAGTACGATCCTTTCCAATACACAGACGTTACAAACGCCGAATTAGATCTTTTAGGATTTCGATTACGCGATAATACTGAGCTGGACACACATATCAACGATGATGTAACGATGAATGTCAACGATAATTTAACTTCGATCGATGGGATTTCGGAGCTTCACAGTCCGAGTCCTATGGACATGTCGCCTCCGCACGAAAGTTTCTGTGACGTTTGGTTTCGTTCAGACTCGCCAAATTTCGTGCCGGTAAGTCGACCGGCGATTGATAAAATTGATAAGAAAGGAAGTAATGGTTGTAAAGTACTAACAAAATAAATCACAATTTCAGGAAAATGTCGACAAGTGGCACGAAATGATACAGCCAAAGTTGCGCGACGCTGAGAAAAGATCGACGTTTTGCATTCGCGATTACACATCGCGAATTATAGATACTCTGAAGGCGAGTGATCAACGAAGGGTCAGCTTCGACACCATCATTCAAAAGGAACAGCCTTGCGAGGTGGCCAGATATTTTTTAGCATCCTTGGACTTGGTAAGAAAAAGAATTATTAGAAGAAAAACAAAAACTGATCAATTTCTAAAGAAACTCGTTATCCACAGGCCTCGAAGCAAAATGTAAACATAAACACAAACGAAGATCCCAAGCACGATATAGAAATCGTCCTGTGTGAAGAAGATGGACAGTGCTCTACTAACAATCAAGCGGATTTGCATGATTAACGAGCAAACACTTTAGTTCTAATGATAACTGTACATAACAAATGTATAATACGTATAATAATGAAAATCGATTTATATGTACTTTTCAATCTTGGGAAGGCCCTGTACTGTGATACTATGCAGCTATCAAGCGATTGCAATTCTCTTAAAAGAAAAAGACCTTATATTTGTGTATTAAATATTTTTTTTCACAGCATACCGACTCGTTTCTCTCTCTCTCCCTATCTTTCATTTCCGTCCCGATCGCCGAGTTACAAATATAGATGCATATGGAATAATAATTATACGATTCATTGGAAATCTATACATCTCCGTCAAGCGTGGAGTTCCGATTTAACTAACCGTCGAGCGGTAATTCGCCGCTGGGCGTGCTGTAACGAGGCGTTACGCGAAAGAGACTGTTACAGCGACTGTAGCGTGAAATCGATATTTTTTCTCTTCCCTTTTTTTAATTAAGACTGGAACGCGTCCCATTGACACGCGCTCGGGTGTAACTGTGGCGTCGGACAAAACGGAGCGTGCATTCACGAACGTGCGGTACCCCGGCCGTCGTCGGGCGCACACTACGAAGCCCCACGCATGTCTCACACGTGCAATGTATGACAATTGGCCGCGGTGTGATACACAGAGAAATGCTCACGCATGCGTCTCGTCGGAGCGGAGCCGACGACGGCACCGGCTCACAGTTTATATATTAGTTTACATTAGGACAGACGCGGACACTGCAAACCGCTGTGTAAACTGCGTTTTCGTTAACGCGCTCGCGAGCGTTTCCCTCGCGCGCGCCGAGATAAGAGAGAAAGTCGCGTGCGTCGCGCTACGCGTGTGAAATTAAAAAAAAAATATATAACAAATTGTAAGTATTTCTTTTCCAGTGCGACGAGTGCCACGAAAGTGCGGTCATTGTTCGGGAAAGTTTGCGGAATAAAAATTAGCGTTGAGATCAGCGACCGAGCGTTACGGCGAGCGGGAGAGGATGTAGGCGACGAAAGGACGTAGGAGACGGAAGCGTGAAACGCGCGGATGTTGCTGATGAAGTTTAATGTATAGTCAATTCCGCTTGATAGTAACCAATCAGACGGTACAGATCTATGTGCTTCTCTCCCCCGATCTCTCTTCTCCTGCGGCGTGCCAGAGATATCCAATTGAAATAGTTGCGCTCTACCGCGCGTCGTGTCTTCGCGCTAATGTATATATATGTTTGCGTGTTATCGTTTGTGTAACATACCAATTGCGTTATTAACTAACAATAATAATTCGGCGAAAGCGATCGAGAAATTTAATTAAATGGATTTGGAAGACACGACCATCTTTTCTTGTCACCTCGTCTTAATTGGAATCTAGAATTTTCATTAGTCTTTTTCATTTATTTATTTTTTATCGAATTGGCGGTAATTTGCCGCAATGCGAGAACGGCTTTTTCAGGCGTGACTTTTCACCGGAGTAAAACCACGTCCGTCAACATGAACAGCAAGAGTGCATTACTGGTGCAACGTTGGATGCTCCAGCCGCGAGTGTTGCTCGCTCTCATTTTGCTGCAATTTATCATTCAGTTTTTCACGTCCGTCTATCTGTATAAGTACGTCACGAACGTGGAGAGCGATCTTCGTCGGGTAAAAAGCCAATACCCGGCGGAGGCCGTGGCAATTCCGCGGCGAAGACGCAGCAGCGCGTTGCCAACCGCCGAGGACAATGCCGTTTCGGATATATCCAGTCGGGTATGTATACATAGCCAGGAAAAATGTTTTCAAGACTAAAAGGGAATCAACGTAAATCCGAGTCTACGATGAAGCAAAAATTCCAATTTTTTTAATTTACAGAGAGAAACTGTTTTTGAAACTTGCAATTTTCTCGCACTGGACCTTGCAACGAAAAATATAATATGTAAACTAAAGCTTCACGCAATTATATCAAAATGGCAATTACACGAGATAAAGAAAGATATGTGAAAAAAGAAAATTATACAAAAATTTTGCGGAGAACGAGAAGAAATGAGAGAAATTTCGCTTTCTTAATTCCCCAGCGTTTAATTTTCCGAGACCTCCTAAGAGCAGGTTTCCCAATTTAATTTCTCGAGGGTATATCTCAGATCTTCCCCCTTTAATAACGCGGGATTGTACGGGCCGCTCGGTTACAGATCCGAGATGACAAGGAGATACAGAGTACAAAGAAGGTAACCGCCTCCCCGATGGTATCCGGTTCCGAGTCTTCGCCAACGGTGGCCGGAGGTCAGGATTGGGTCTGGTTTAACGCCGACACACGAATACAAGTCAGTTCTCTGTGATTGTGTTAGAACTAGTTACCTGTTTCGCGATACATCCCCGTGAATACATCCTCTCCTCAAACTTGCCGAGCGTTGTCGCGATGTTCCTTGACGAGTTCCGTCAACCTACATAGAACATTGCGTATATGTAGAAGATACTCGGAGATAGCTGCTAAATATCTGTTACACCTATTTTCTCTATTAAAATAATGAATTTAAAATAACGTCGTTAAAATAACGCCATTAAAATAATGATAACGCTCGTGCGAATATGAACATATTATTTTCATTATTTCAATATCACAGACCCGATAAGAAAAATAGATATCGTTCTACGGACCTTATTTTATATTTTAAATAAAAATATTCATAGAAATTTGTTTTTAATTTAAATATTTCAAGATAATTCGTTTTTAATTCAAATATTTAAAATGTATCACTATATCAGAGGGAATAGCTAAAGATTTTTTCAAGATTACTTCAAGACGTCTGCAGAGAATCAGGTCACAAAAATATTTCGTTATTAAAGAAATGTCTACAATTTTAGAAATTTTAATACAGGACAGAGAGATTTCGGTGCTTAACTTAATGTGTACCAAATCGAGTATGTATATATATTTATTTACTTGCGTTCCAGTATGACGTGATCGAGAACTTTTGCCGGTCGTCTGCGAAGTATTGTCCACCAGGTCTCCCCGGTGCGCCCGGAAATCCGGGTACACCCGGCGAACCGGGTCTGCCGGGTGCTCGGGGGATGGACGGCCTGAAGGGGCCTCCAGGCCATCCTGGTGTCCGAGGGCCCAAGGGTGACATCGGGCCACCGGGTTTCGACGGAAGGGACGGGATACCGGGTGAGCCCGGTTTGGACGGTATTCCCGGTAGAAGTGGTCTGGACGGCGTACCAGGGAGCAACGGTAAGCCGGGTATGAACGGATCGCCTGGACTCCCTGGAAGAAACGGAACGGACGGTACGTTTGAATGTAGAATTACTTGACAATGTCGTATCGCAATCGGAGGTTCGACGTAGAGAGAGAATGCGAATGACCGAAATAAACCGGCTTTTTTTCGCATTAAAAGCAGCCTCTTCCATAATGCATATTTATTTAACTAACAAACCTTTTTATTCTTTAATATAGTACTTTTTAATTTAAAAAATGTATTTTAATGATTGCGGTCGTGAGAGAAAAAATCTAATTTCTCAACTTGCTAAATTAAATCTTTTCCTTGATTAATCCTATAAATTGAAGACTTAGTTTTCTAATTTCAATTCTTAAGAAGTTGTTCTTATATTAAAAAATGTTTACTTTTTAATTAAGTTATAAATTAGGTAATATCGTAAGTATAACAACAGAATAGTACGTTCTTCGTAATACCTCGCAGATAGAAGGTTAATTGACATTTTATATTCATTTAGGAAGACCAGGGCAAATGGGACTTCAGGGACCACAAGGACCACGCGGTAAGTAATGACAATACCGTCATATCTTCATTTCATTTATTTCACAAGCAACTTGTTTATGTTTCAGGAGAGATAGGCCCACCTGGTCATTCAGGAGCGCCGGGGAAGGATGGCAAATCAGGCATACAGGCATACAAGTTACACATGAACAATGACAACGAGAATGACCTATTAATACCGCCATCCATCACTGGTAAGGCCTATTGTCTTTACCATCTTAGCAAAATCGCTGTTTTTTTCTTTTTCTTTCGTTGTAAAACTCTATATGTTATTCATTACATTGTTTTATATTACCGCAAGGTAATCCCTGCATCATATTAACTATCACGATATTTTACGGAGGATATTACAGTCTTCGAAAATTTCAGAGATTACACCGTCGTTAAACTCAAGTGGCGTGATTTCTGTGCTCGAAGGTAGCAAAATACGGCTGAGGTGCGCCGCGAGTGGAAAACCGCAGCCCATTATACAATGGACCAAAATAGACGGTTCCATGATACCCATGGGCCCCTGGCATGGTATAAACGGACTCTTTAATTCTCTTTAATAAGTAGCGGGCGGATAGAACGGGATTAACGAACATTCCCATAAATCTTGCGACTCTAGTGAGCTCTGTTACGGGCCATACATTCAACATCAGCGTGGTGACCCGGGAACACATGGGCGAGTATGCGTGCAACGCTAATAACGGAATACCTCCAGCAGTCTCCAAGAGGTTCAAGCTTCAAGTCAGATGTAAGCACGTTTCAATCTTATTTAAAACATATATATATATATATATATATATATATATATACATACATATATCTTTTTTTAATTTTTTGATAACGTAGCATTTTGAAATATAAAATTATAAAATTAAAAATAAAGTAACATAAATAAAGTAACGTTGACAGTTTAAATCTAAAGTTTTACATACGAAATTATACGAGAAAAATAGCGTGTAATATTGTATTATAATATAAAATAATATAAAATATATGAATGTATATTATATGTTTTTTTAAATTTCTTATGTAAAACTTTAGATTATCTTCGATATACTTGTTCTTTATTTTTATTCTGTAATTTCTTTTCAAAACGTTACATATAAAATAATTTTCTTTATATTATTTGTAATATGTATTTTATTGTGAATGTAAAGAAGGTATCGCGACGCCTTTAAAAATTCTAAAAGATTTCGCGTGGGGCCGCAAGGTAACGTGCATGAATGGCCTCTGGGTTTTATTATTATTAAAATAACTCGGAAAGAACCAGTTTTGTTCGAATCGATGGCACATATGTGGCTAAAATTGATAATCGATCGCGTTCCAGTTTCGCCGTTCATTCGCATACGCAACCAAGTGGTACTCGTGCGAAACCAAAATCCGGCGACATTGGAATGCGAGGTGGAAGGCTTTCCCGAGCCAGTGGTACATTGGGAACGCAGTGACGGCCGTCGCCTGAAAATGTCGGATAAGTACAGAACGGAGGTTTACGACAGGCGCGATAATTATAAGGTAACCCGTCGAACCTGTATCCGCGGACTTTCGCTGATTCCGCGCAATTATATCGCACTTGTTACGCGATTTTCTTACAGTCCTCTTTTCATTTTAACGAACGTGACTTGCATGTTCTATCGTATAAATCTCGATAATAAATTGTTCTTGCCCGTTTGCTATACGTTAGCAACAAATGAGGTGTCTTACAATACGTGAAACTATTCTGAAAAGCTGAAGATGAAGCTGAGAATCGCGAGGGTGACTTCGTCGGATCACGGGACCTACCACTGCGTGGCAAAAAACGATCTTGACGTTGTCAAGGGATCCTTTATAGTAGACGGTTTGTTTTGCCTCGGATTACCTCGTATTTCACCTTGCATTGATAATATAATGGAATTACGAAGAGCCATTAGAGCTACAGAATTTACTAATTAATTACAACGGAATATGAAGGATATAGGAGTAAGACCTCCGAGTTCGAGGTGAATGTCCGTGTAAATTGTTACTCTGCATTATCTCGTAGCGCAGCATTTCCAGGCTGACACTTGTCACTTCTGATCTCCAAATAAAACAAGAAAATAGATATTAACATAAAATATTAATACAAATTCTGAGAAATGAAAAGCTCACTTCTATATCCATCGTATAATTTCCAAGATTTTCTGAGATTGGAAATTTAATTTCTTTCAATGCATTTTTTTTTCTAAGATTGATCCTAACACCCGTCTCTAAGAAACGACTCTGCTCGTGTTTTCTAATTAATAATAATAAATGCTAGATGACATAAAGGATCTCGAGAAATACAAAATGGGGAAGATGGAGCATGTAACGTACGGCTATCCAATGCCCATGAGCGTCGATCAGGAGCAAGAATCGTGCATTCCTGCGCAAGAAACCTGCACGACGTGTCCGAAGTGCACGTACCTAGACATAATGGACCACGTGCACGTTCAACCGTTGAGAGATATTAATAATACGTGGCTGCCGCCGCGGTTAGCCGGTACGTTTAATCAATTCTAACTAATGTATTCCAACAGCGTTCCTGCACAGGGTAGATCAATTAATTTCAGGAAGTGGATGTGTAAAGCTGCGATGTAAACGCATACATAACTCATTTCCATGACATAAGAGTATATAAATCAGTATATATATATATATATATAAATTTACCAAAACGGACGTGTCGAGAACTTTTAATCGATGCGATAAAAAATATATAAAATAATGTAAAATGAAAAGGTATCTTCTCGGGGTGATTTTGTGTTGAATATTTTCTATAAATCTATTAGTCACACACGACTATTAACTTTCACAACAAAAGAAATGAAACTCAAGAACTTACTTAAAATGAAAGTAGTTGAAATGAAGTTTTAATTTCACATTGGGGACGGATTAGGGTCTCTTTTTGATTTAACTTTTATTTACCTTCGCTATGTGCAAGCGCGTACATAGCGGCGGGGTCAAGTACACAGCGGAGAACTGTGCATTAATGACTGAAGGATCGCAATATCGCAGAAGTTTATGCAATTAACGAACTGGCGGCACTCCCGTTAAACACGAGTGCCCGTAATATCGTGGCTAAAAAACAAGCTCTTTCCACGCGAACTCCCCGACTTGGGGACTCGAAAGTTAATAACCGACGTTGGTAAATTCGCAGAGGGTTTCATAGAGGCGATAGGAAAACCTGTGCTGAAAGGGGACGATCACTACGGAAGTTGGATGTACGATACGTCCTCCAGTAACGATATCATGCCCGATCACAGACTTTGGGTCACCCGCCACAACGAGACGTCCTTTATCTACGAATACAAAACGAAGGAGCACTTTAACAACAACACGTCGACTGATCCGAAATTATTACACTTTCCTTTCCAGGTCAGCAGCTTAAGAATAACAGATAGACGCCTCTAATTATAGTCAAACAGCTCCAGAAGAGTTTTAACTAGTTGTAAAATAACGATAAAATAAGAGCATGGACGTATTTGCTTTAAAAAATTGTTTATGTCTAACGAGAAGGAGCTTGAAATGAAAATTTAATCCACTCCGTCGACGTTCTCTTCTAGGGTAACGGGCACGTAGTTTACGACAAGTCGTTTTTCTATAATCCTATGAATCGACCGTCGATACTTCGGTACGATCTCTCGGGTCACCGGGCGTGCACCGACTTTTTACCCAAATGCGAGCGGATGCTTCCGTGCTTGGAGGTCGACGGCCAGAACCATCTCTACACGCATAATTTCACCTACACGGATATTAACGTGGACGAAAACGGTAAAACGAGCGGCAGGCAAATGTTCGTTATAAATTAAAGAGGAATAATTAAACTAAAATATTTAGTACTTTTTCACGCGGAATTAAATATTACAAATGAAAACGTTACACATAAAATATGATATGTAATATGTGGCGTTTCGGCAGGTTTATGGGTCATTTACCCATTATCACCTAATTGCAGCGGTACGCATAAAAATACAGTAGTGGTGAAAATGGATCCAATTGAAATGCAGATACAGTGCGCGTGGAATATCAGTATCGATCACCGTCGATTCGCGGAGATGTTTATCGCGGGAGGCGTGCTTTACGCTATACGCAACGTCACCAACAATACTATGGAAATACGGTAACGCGAATGACAAATTGCCCTTCAAGTTACGATATAAGGCACAAACCCGTAGAAATTCTTACCTATATACTTACTTGGACTTTCAATGTTTCCTAATATCCTTAATATCTCTTTTAATTTTTAGCACTATATTATTATGTCTTATCTTTTTACTATATCGCATATTTTCAAGACATATCCACGAATAATCGTGGAATATCTGTGCTGTATATTCGCATTAGCTTTTTTTCTGACCTGAAAATTATCATTATTATCCGCGACTCGACCGAATTCCTTAGATACGCCCTCGATCTCTACAAAAATACAACGCTGGATGTAAACTTGTCGTTCACGAACCCGTACCACAAGACCACGGCAGTCAGCTATAATCATAAGACTAAGGTACGCGCTTAACCGATAATGACTCACCATATTCTATCATTCTATCATATCGCGTTCGAGCATCCATTTCGTTTCAGGAGCTCTACACGTGGAACAAGGGCAACCGATTAGCCTACCCCTTGAAATGGCAAGAGGCAACTGAGAAGGTACCGTCTTCACGACATACGCATACACCGCGAAGAAACGCGCGTAGGAGCGTCGTTAATCGCCACGAGAACATTAATTAAACAAGTTTGACGTGTAACGAGTTCTCTCCTTTCGAGCCTCCTCGAGCGCGTATTTATCTTGTAACACGTGTCAAAAATAAAACAGCTTAAGCGAGATTGATCAGTGCGTGTAATTATTGCTTGTCAATAAGTCCAGAAACTATGACGCTAAGAATCATCTCGAATCTGCATTTTAGTCAATATAATAGAAAATAATATATATAATCATGTAATTGTAACATAATTTTTAAAAATGTACTTTTAAGAAGACGTGCTATAAATGTATAAAAATGTGTATAACAAAAGAAAATGCGCATAATATTTCTTTTTTGAAACAATTATTTATCATATATCGATAGCTTTGCATATTAATAATATATGCCATTTATATATATGCTTTTATTTAAAATCGATAGCGTTAAATAATTTAAATTTTGCCGTAAAATAAAGATACGAAAGAATAAATTTACCTAAATATATATATTATACATACCCATTGCATTTGCTAAGTAAACTATATATGCACTTTTCAATTAAAAATTGACAATGTTGGATAATTTAAATCTTGCCTTAAGATAAAAAAAAGAAGAATAAATTTACTTAAATATATATTAAATACCCATTGCTGAGTAAATTATTTCCCAAGTACTTTAAGTCAGTATGCAACGTATATATACTTAGACATCGTAGATCATCTCAAGATTAATTAAGATAGGCTTTATAAGAACAACACATTGTATATACGTTGGCACATTGATTTTAACATATCGTTAGCATGTGATTATAATATAATATTCCTAATGGCCTTCACTATCTGCCGCAATGATGTTAAAAAATAATATTTTTGTACTGCGCAACGATTGGATTGGATATTACCTAAACGCAGCTATGACACGTTTGAATAAGACAGACGAGAACAATTGACTGCAGCATGCAAGGGCAATTAATACTTCGTGATACATCATCAATTGAATCTTCGCAGTTATTATCCGTGCGCGATCGCTCGAGCGAGACAAAATCGGCGACGTTACGCCCTTTCTTCCCTTTCCCTTTCGGATACGCGAGAGCGCTCTGAAATTCGACGATTAGACGCGCGTAATCCGATATAATTGAAATGTCCCATATGACACACGATAATCGCCGCACTCCTACTACTTTGATATGGAAGGGGTATTGCGAACGTTCACGCGAAACTATTATAAGGTAACGCGGTTATAAATACGGAGCGGAGTAGGATCAGCGGACAAGTCCGAAAGATCCTGTCGACTGTCACGTTCGCTCGCGCTACCAGCTCCGGCAGAACTACCTATCCGTACAGTTCTTGTTAATCAAATTAGCCTTGAATCATCTTCGCAGAATTAATCGGAGACGTGACCGTCGCCTATCTGGACTATCGGCACCAGCTGTCGCGGTTCGGTTATGGGTACGACCGCCAGCAGTAATTTGGGGTAGGTCAAGTGACAAATAAGAATTATCCTGACGCTTTCCCTATTATGTAACTGTTTATCACGCTCGATTGCCTTGCCGAGGTCGTTAACGTCACGATTGGGGACGGAGAGCGCCGTAATAATTTCGTCGGGTTCCCGACAA
The DNA here is from genome assembly GCF_030848795.1 of Temnothorax nylanderi. Taxonomy (NCBI): domain Eukaryota; kingdom Metazoa; phylum Arthropoda; class Insecta; order Hymenoptera; family Formicidae; genus Temnothorax; species Temnothorax nylanderi. Next base: position 863,318 of record NW_027249138.1, read on the forward strand.
CCATGAGACAACCTTCGTGAGAATTCATCGAAATTATAATGGTTTTAACGTATAAGATTGTAATAACGAGCTTGTTTAAAGAAAAAGCGTTTTTCGCGGTTTCGTAAAGTGATATTGTTCGTGCAGAGATGGAATGTGTGCGAGCGATCTACTTTCACTGGTCAGTTTTAATAAAGTTGATCCTCATTGTGACGGTGTCAGGCCTCTTAATGTTATGCTGTGCAATTTTAATGCGACATTATTCAAGACATTCTTTCCCCGTTCTGTTCTTATCTCTTCTCTTCGACTGGTTTTTTTTTTTTAAATAAGAATAGCTTCTATAATAAGACGCAAAAAGATTTGAACAAAGTTCGTACAATTAACAGTGCTATATCTAAATCTGAATCAGTGAAAAGTCACTAAAGTGGCATACTTTACACTGATATTGGTGTAGAGTATGCGACTTCAGTGACTTTTCACTGATTCAGATTTAAAGAGTGACATATAAACTGGCTTGTAACGTTCAATTCATTCTTTTCGTTTTTATCTTTCATATCTATGTGTATTACTGCTTTGTCAAATTATCACGAAATTTGCTTGCGTGAGATAAAAAAAGACGCAAAAATAAACGTAGTTACACCTTTATATTATCTTGTTTCATAACGATGACATCAGCAATTTTTTATGCAATATTGTCGAATGTATGTTACATGAGTAGAAAACATTTGATTTCTCGCCTGTTACATGACATTTGCATTTTCTTAAGCGGTCTCTAAACGATCGACGCGTGAGAAAATATGCAAGTCATTTGAAGAAACGCAATTTAATCTTACAAATTTATACAAAAGATAGTTAGTGATTCTTTTTCACGTAAATGAGATTTTCAAAATAATTCTTGCGCCCTTTAAAAACAAACGTCCGACATTTGTCATTAATAACAAAGTAGTAACAAAATATATCAGTGAAGAGAGAAATGATTCTACGTATTTGCTTCATCAACATTTATTCTATTTCCATCGACACTTCTTTATTTTTCATAATACTTTATCTTCTTCCATTATTCCGTAACATTCATATTTCACAGAAATCTCTAAGATAATTACTTACGATGACACTTCGCATTATCATCCTAATATTAAAGTCGATTACATGTTATCCACGCATTCGGTTTACGGTAAGAAAGATATTAGAATCGACGAGCAAGAGAAGTCATATGCGAAATCGACTGCTCGAGTGTAATTCAGGACAGAAATGTCGAAATGTCGATATTTCCGTATGCAACGCATATCGGTACAAAATATACTGTAAGAAAAACCTCAATAACCGCAACAGACAGTTTAATGACAGCGTAGATAAAAAGGTGCACTTTTAATGTGCACATTAAATGCTTGAGCGTCTTTTGGAACTGTCCGGATAATAAAATGTAATCTATACGATACATCTTCGTTCCTGTTTATGTCTTGTTTTTTTTGACAGCTTTCTGATATTTCTCTTATATCTTCTTTTATCTCGTCACAGCGTTTCCGTTAGGAAATAGCTATCAAAAACAGAAATTGGTGTTATTTCAACGAATTCATATTTCGATATTATTTATATCCATACTTTTTCTATATTGTTAGCATCGAATATTGAAATGGTCGACATACTAGTATCAATTTTTTTATACAGTTTAATTATTTAACGCTCGTATCTATGTGTGTGCCCGCACCCAATTCGTACAAGATAAAAAAGAACCGATAAAATGTTGAACGAATGCAATCACAATGTTTCCCGCATTTCGTTATAGCGATAGAACGAAGAAAAAAACATTGCTCACAAGAAACAAGTGTCTTTTTTATTCTTGAGCTAAAAAAATAGAAGTCAAGTGATCAATTGTCTTCGGCTCTTCGTAGAATTGTTTTGTTTTACGGTGTTCTCTATGTATATAAAACAACAGAGGGATTAAAATAAATTAAAGCTGCATAATTGCGGTGAAGTTAATTAAAAAATAAATACAGCATACATTTTTATCAAAGATTGACTTCAAAACTTTTAATAAATATTTTAATAATGTATAATTAAAATAAACAATAATTATGTATATATCTTTTCCACATAACAAGGAAATTTTAATTCTCTTTCCTAATTAGACAATAGAGACACAATAAGTTATTGAATTCTAACTTCTCATAGCCCCAATAAAATGTTTACAATAGTAACAAGAAATGGGCTAAGAGGAATACAATGTAAAATCAACTCCCGACTTCTCAGATTAAGATTGCGTAACGTATCGCGAAATAAGCTTCCACGGATCCATTTTATATCATGCTCCTTGCAGCGCGTTCAAACGCTGCTTAGTTACGATTACAAAATTACACAGCCAAGTTAAGATTAAACGTCGTGCGCGGATGTGAGTTATCAGCAACTGTCAGCGTTATGATCTTTGGAGTAGTGCTTCCGCGCGTAACAACCACGTTATTCATAAATCTGAATACATTAGTACGAAATGTGATTACATATGACGTGCTAAATAAGGTGGGTGCAAAACAAGGTTCTTCGCTAATGATCATTTGCGCGATGACCAAAACGAGCATTAAATCAATTGTTCAAAAGAGATAAAACGAGCATTATATCGTTATTAGAAAAAAAATTTAACGACATCGGCGACCATTCATCATACGATCGCGGCACATAAATAATTTCGCGATGGATTAGACATCTCGCGAATAAGGGAATAACAATGTACGATTATGTAAACTCGTTAGATCGCATATTCCATTGTGTTGCATAGATTCACATCAAGAAAATTACTCGGCCGTCATGCCTGTGCATGCGACGAAATCTTCCATTTCAGTTATCTATTCTTCTTGATATTATTCTTGCTTTCAATCTTCATTTTTAGTTTCTAAAAATTCTTCTACTTGCTATGCACATCCGCGAATTCTTGGCTTGTTTCATCATTCTGTACTTTTCCTTATTTCTTATTCCTTCTCTTTAAGAAACCCGTTATGCTATATGTAACTAAACGGTCGAATGCGATACAATCAGGCAAATTTTTTACTTGATCCTTTCTTATTGACTTTTTTATTTACCTTGATTTCGGTGTCAGGTTCTTTTATTTCTCGGAACTTTGTTTTTCTGCCGCTTCTTCTGTTTATCTCTATTGTTTAATCAGTTAATTAATTAATTAATTTCTCTCTCCTATTCTCTTCTACATATGTGTATATACATACATATATGCTGTATATACATATACATATATGGAGCGAAATTATTTTTTCATGACTATTAAATAAAAAAGTTATGATATTTTACATTGTGTGAAATCTTGTCCCATCACTTGAATAAGTATGAATTATCTGGTACGAGCCAGTATAGAACGAGAGATGTATTTCTGTTTTGAATGCAAATTTATTTAAAAAAAAAAACGATATCCATGACATCCGTGACATTAAGTGGGGATCGTATTTTATTTTCATACGACTCTATATATGCATATATAGAAATATAGAGTATATTATTATATATATACATTAAACACATATGTGTATTATTTTAAACTTTTCTTCTCTTCTGTGAGAAACTCGAAATTACGCGATGACTACATAATGACTTAAAGATTGCTAAACAGCATTAAATCATACATCATAATTGCATGCAACCTTGTAGAATCGTTCTTTCTTTCTTCTGTAGGTTAATCTCACATAATACTGCGTAAGTTTATGGCTTCGGGCAACAAGTTATCATTAATATTTTTATTCTCCCGCGTCGAGATATTTATCCTCCTGTGTCGAGTTAATCTCGCGTGTTCCCAGCAATAAATCACTATCAAAAGTCTCTCTCGGTCTTATGGTAGCTTAAATTTTATAAAGAGATACGATATAAAAATATAGAGATGACAAAAATATCAATTACGATCTCATAATATGTCATAGGTAGACAGCAATAATAGATCAGCTGCTTCAATGTAAGCGTCATTCTGTCTTCGTTGCACATCGAATGTCAAACGAAGATAGAGCGATGCTTACAGCGTTGTGAGCGTGAATCGGACCGCAGCCGATGTGTTGCGCGATTCTACGTAAATTATCTACGTAAGCAATAGCGTTATATCATACATATATTCGTTGTTTGTACACAAATCTTACATTCGTCTCGAATAGCTGATAAACGAAAGAATATTGCTTCTGACGTAAACGGTGGGACTTTTTTCGGCAATGTTAAAATGTCAAGCAATAAAAATACGAATACATGTCACGTGAACATCGTCTTTTTAATGAATTTACATTCGAGACAGAAACAAATCTACTCGTTCTACTGGCGCATATTAGATAATTTATACTTATATTTAAGTGATGGAGTGAAAAATTTCAACTATTCATCACACGCATACACGCAGAATGTAAAATATCATAACTTTCTCATTCAATGGCCATGAAAAATCATTGCGCTTTACATATCGGTGCTAACATTCAAATAAACGAGCATATCCATGAGCTTATTTCAAGAATTGTGCATCGTCATTCAACTTGCACGATTTTCGTCGCTGCTGTAATCGCTGCTTCGTGCAAAACGAAAAAAATTATGATATCTGATAATTATTATTTATCCTTATTTCGAAAGGCGTAGATATATCTGATAAGACTCGTATATATATCGGTGGACGAAGGATTACCAGCTAGTGCGTACTTTGGCACAATTGACGAACGATGTCGACGATAATGTAAGTTTTTATTATCGCTATAAAGAATTCATAATACACGCCAACTTATACATTATGCGTGTGTAATAAATCAAAATCTGTGCGCAGCTTCATTATCAATTTCCGGAAACACTGCACTTGATATATATATTTCACGATGAAAATTCTAAGACAAACAACTCTATTAACGTATTTAATCTAACTTATTATATCGCCAAGAAAGTGATAAATAAAAATAATTCTTATATATCCTATCACATATCCATCTATACTTCCTCGATTGATAATAATGTTAATATTCCATGTAATCTAATATGCGCTTCGTTGCAGGGAGACCGGAAAATCCATTAATTTTACCATAAATGGAATATCACACACGAGTACGTATTCTTCAATATTATAGATAATATAATTAAAGACGGAAAAGATGTAATTCTATCAAATAGCAAAATAAGTAATTCTAATTACACAACGGTAGAAATTATACAATTTAATTATGTGCATATAATGCAAGTATATAACGCAGGAAAACGTAGTTACGTCGGCAGAAACCATTATATTCAGTTACGAAAATTTAATTGTGATAGCAGAAGCTTTAACATTCAATTGTAAAGATTTAATTATAACGGTGAGCTTTTGAAATAACGCGAAATTAAAGTCGATACAATATGCTTCGTGTTCGCGTTTTATGAATTATAACTATCATTTCGATTTTACAATGGCCGTATCGTTTTCAGTATCGGGGAACATTCCGGCTGACACGTCCCTCAACGTCTACATTCGCGATTATGCGAAACTCCGCGGCACAAAAGCGATGTGCCACGAGGGTGGCTGTGGCGCCTGTATCGTGGCTGCGGAAATCAAGGGCGAGATAATGGCTGTGAATTCCTGCCTCGTGCCGATATTAATCTGCGACGGGTATGCGTGAATCAATCGAGAAGTTACATTCAAGTTTCACGTTAAAGAGATAAAGATTTATTTTATGACGTTACACGTTTTTTCTCGCTAGAAAAAGATTTTTGATGCGTTAAACTTTCTTCTATCCATTTATTTTAACTTCTTTTAACTTTATTAGAATTATATTAGTATTATATGATGCCCGTATCCACAAATAAATTCGCAGATGGACGATTCACACGATCGAAGGTATAGGAAATAGACGAGTTGGTTATCACTCGATTCAAGCTGCGCTCGCGGGGAAAAATGGCTCTCAATGTGGATATTGCTCTCCTGGCATGGTAATGAATCTTTACAGGTGTGTGTATAAAAAATTAATTAAAGTTATTATGTTAAAGAAATGATACAATAATACAATCAAATATAGAAACTTTCTTTGAAATTGTTGTCGTTGTAGTAAATTTCTACCAAGCAACACATAATATCTGAGAAAAATTAACAAATAAGTCATGAATCAAAATTATGCATAAGTCTAAGAGCATGTAAATAAAATTTACATGTATGCATTTTATTATTGTAATTTTCAGCCTTATCCAGAACAAAAAATTAACTATGCAGGAAATCGAAAATTCCTTCGGTAGTAACATCTGTCGGTGTACGGGCTATCGCCCGATTTTGGACGCGTTCAAGGGATTTGCCAGCGACGCACCCCCATCGCTGGTGAAGGACATTCGCGATATTGAGGTGCCCGCGCCAAATATTTTATTTTATACGCAAAAGTTTTATTTTTGTATTTCCAAAATTATTGCTAAAATTTTATCCTGCTTTCATACAGAATTCTGTTTTACGTGATGTACAACTGTATCTATTACTTTGATATTATGGAACACTTCCTCGTAGCGTCTAAATGTTATTATGAATAAAATAATGAAATTCGCAGGAGATCTACAAAATCAAAACCTGTCCGAAGAATGGAATGCCGTGCAAAGGCAATTGCGTCGATAAACATTTTACAGATGAAAATACGTTGAATATAAAGTTGGCGGACGCGGAATTCTATAAAGTTTATTCGATCGAAAATCTATTTACGGTATTTCAAGAGAAACCGGATGCAACGTATATATTAAACGGCGGAAATACAGCACATGGTAATTTGCCTTTCACTTGCACGATATAAAAACAAATTGATGTAAAAAGTATATAATGCATATGGCAATTTTGATAACTCTTCTAGATCTATTAAAGTCCTTCAAAAAATAACATGATTTTTGACATAGTATTTATAATATACCTATCACAATATATGAATGATAATACTCTTTTATAGAAAGTATACAGCTTTCTTTTAGAAATTTATACAAATAAATGTTTCTTATCTAAAAAAATCAATATTTATTTCACGTCGCGGGTTTTGATGTATTTATACATTAAAAAATATACATTTCTGGTATCTAAATATAGAGACAATATAAAAACTGTTTTGTCACATCATCTTTTCAACTATTAAATGTATTATTACAAAATAATACGGTAGATAAAAAACATTCTGTATATTTATTCCTGTATTTCCATTCAATGAATAATCTATTCGCTTGAATAATTGTGATCTCGCGAATGCAAACATGTGGTATTAAAACAAAATTTCAGAATTTTCGTTAATTTCAATCAACGAGCAATCAAATATTGAATAATACCACCAGTGCATTTGTTTGCACATCTAGATAAAAAATACACAATACTGAGAACATAATCCTGCAGGTGTTTATCGGGCAGGTAGAACGACCTCCGCATCGATATAAACGACATCCGGGACTTGCGTCGCATCGGAAAAACTAATAACGAGTCACTGGGCGGAAACATATTCCTCACCACGGCGATGGAGACCTTTCAGAAGTACTCGTCCGAGAACGGATTCAAGTGATCTGCGTCACCTGGCTTATCATATCGATCTGATTGCCAGCGTGCCCGTGCGTAACATCGGCAGCATCGCCGACAATCTAATGATTAAGCACGCACACAATGAATTTCCATCTGATTTGTTCTTGATGCTGGAGACAGCCGGTACTCAAATACATATCCTCGAGGCACCGGGCGTCAAGAAAAACATGATGCTGCAGGAATTTTTAAAGACAGATATGCGTCACAAGATAATCTATAGCGTGGTGTTGCCAGCACTATCCGACGATTACGAATACAGATCTTACAAGATCATGCCTAGAGCCCAGAACGCCCATGCGCACATCAACGCTGGTTTCCTCTTCAAACTCGACGGCGGCGGCAAGGTAAAAAAATCTTTTCGAATTATATTACACATATTACACTATCATTAGTCACTCGTTCAGCATATTCGCAATATTTCACGCGAAGGTGCTAGAGAAGCCTAACATCATCTTCGGTGGCATCAATGAGCATTTCTTGCACGCGAAAAGCACAGAGGAACTGCTGGTGGGTAAATCTATCCTTGACAAGCAAGTGCTGAAGACAGCCTTGGAAACGTTGCATAACGAGTTGCAACCTGATCATGTGCTGCCGGATTATTCGCCGGAATTTCGCAAGACTCTTGCCGAAGGTTTATTTTATAAATTTGTGTTGAGCATCAAACCGGAGAATTTAAATTCAAAGCTTCGCAGTGGAGGCTCCTTGTTAAAACGAGATCTCTCTTCAGGTAGGCATGAAGTGACGGTCAAATTTTTGAGAATATATATTATCGTTTAGAATTTCTACGTCCACGAGGATTCAAATTCGTTTTATTTTCTTAAAAAATAAAACAAATTAAAAATTGAAAAATATATCTTACGTTCGCTTTTTAAAATTGTAAAATGCTTTGACTAATTTTCTCAATCGAAAAAAATCTGATTACAGGCACGCAGGACTATGACACGGACAAAAATACATGGCCAGTGAACAAGCCTACGGTAAAGTTGGAGGCGATCCAGCAAACATCGGGCGAGGCTCAGTATTCCAATGATCTACCACCGTATCCTGGAGAAGTATTCTGCGCTTACGTACTTACGAAAGTCGCTAATGGTAAAATAAACAGCATAGACGCGAGCAAGGCACTTGCTATGAAGGGGGTAGTGGCGTTCTTCACCGCTCAAGACGTACCCGGCAAGAATTTGTGTATCTCGGCTGCCAGTCAGTTGATGATGTTGATAAATGACGAGTTGTTGTTCGCCGAAAAGGAAGTACTCTGTGCCGGTCAGCCGGTCGGCGTGATCGTCGCCGAGACGCATAATCTGGCCAATGAAGCCGCAAAATTAGTGGAAATCAAATACACTGAGACTCTGAAGAGGAAGCCGGTGATAACCGTTGAGGATGCGATCGCCACGAAAGACGAGACCAGATTCATGCATAGCATGAGCGTTCCAGCGAAAAAGAAAGGTAGAGAAAGTGACACTCAAGATAGAATTGAAAACTATCGACCATACGATTATTAATCAAAAAGAATAAAAATAACTGCAAATATAACTTGAGGAATTTATATTATCTGCATAATTGTGGGAAATCGTATAAATAGCTGCTGCTAATCGTCAGAATTGCGCAGAAATGATATAGTGAAATAATAGCATTCCTGTTATTTTATAGGAAAGAATGTTAAACATACGATAAAGGGCGTTTTTCAAGCCGGCGCTCAGTATCACTATCCCATGGAAACTCAGGCCTGCGTATGCATTCCTGCGGAGGACGGTATGGACGTCTATCCAACATCGCAATGGCCAGATCTCATTCAAGTATCGATTGCGAATGTCCTTGGTGTTAAGAATAATAGGTAATTTATTAATCTCTCGCAATTGTCTAGGAAAGAGTATCATTAATAGTTATAACTTTACACAAATTGTGCCGAAGTACATGCACACGTTTTCCTAAAAAAACTGAGCTTCAATCACTTATACTGAAATTTCATATCATTACAAATTTAATATTAGTCCACCGGATTCTGGTGAACGTTCTGATGAAGTTAATAAAACAGATTATTCGGTGTAAAATTGGAATTAATCAAAGTGGGCTTGCTTCTATCTTTTCTAAAAAAAAAATTAATTAAAAGAGATTGCCGAAAATAAAATTTAATTAGCGTAATAATCGCTTGAATTTAATTTTTATCGTAGTATCAATGTCCAAGTGAGGCGAATCGGCGGTGGATACGGTTCGAAAATCTCGCGGAACGCGCCAGTCTCATGTACCTGCGCGTTGGTATGTCACAAATTGAATCGCCCAGCGCGATTCATCACGACTATCGAGAGCAATATGCAATCGCAGGGCAAAAGAGTTGCTACGCGCCAAGAATACGAAGTCGGGGTAGACGACGAGGGAGTTATTCAATATCTCGACTCGAAACATTGGGGCAACTGCGGCCTCAACTTCAACGATCCCCACGCTTTTGTCGTAGTGCATCATATCGGAAGGTATGCATCAAAAATACAGCAATATAATCAGTAATACATGTATATACAATATATACAATATAATAAATATAATGTATATACAATATAATAAAAATACATCTTATATTATATCGATAATAATAATACTCATCTAAATAAAATTAATTTTATTAAATATTATAATATAATTTTTTAATTTTACAGAGTTTATTTAGAAAATTAAAGTAGTTACTTGTAATTGAGAAATTAGTTTATCAAATAAAATTGAATATTAAAATGCTCTACAACTTGTTAATAGTCTTGTTAATCTTATTAATTTTCCACGTTTGTACGCGATAACAATTATTTTTACCAATTATTTACAGTTGTTACATTAACGACAATTGGACCCTCAATGGATACGAAGTGCGAACCGATTTACCGTCAAACACATACTGTCGAGCGCCAGGATCCACGGAAGGAGTGGCCATGACTGAAAATATAATGGAACACATCGCGAAAGTGACGAAGAGGGATCCGCTAAAGGTCAGATTGGCTAATATGAACGACGTGGATAAAGCCGCGTTAGAATCCATGATAAAAGATTTGTCGAAATCGGCCGATTATGAGATGCGGAAGCGGGCCGTTGAGACGTTCAACAATGAGAATCGCTGGAAGAAAAAGGGTATTGCCCTGGTACCTATGAAATATCCATTCGGATATTTTGGTCAGTTCAATGCTATGGTGTCCGTCTGCGCTCGCGATGGTACGGTTTGCGTGACGCACGGTGGCATTGAATGCGGCCAAGGTATAAATACCAAGGTACGTTGTAAATGTGAAGTTTATTTCCTAATTTACCTTATTGAATTCAATAAAATTTTTTTAAATTATTTATATGATAATTAATAATTTCATTAAGCACAATTAAATGGATTCGAAAAAGTATTATTTATAGACGTTCATAATTTTATTTCTTTTCAGTCACCTACATTTTGCAAATAATTAATTAGTTGCTGGTATTTTATTCCTATTTATATAAAAATGATATTCTTTTTAGGTTGCGCAAGTGGCGGCTTACACTTTCGGTATCGACCTAAGTTTAGTCACCGTCAAACCAACCAATAATATAATAACGCCCAACAATTCGGTTACCGGAGGCAGTATTACTAGCGAGTCCAGTGCATATGTAAGAACACTATTTAATCCGCCTCCAATGCTTCGGAAGATAACGCGATTTCATGCATAATAAATTGATTAATAAAAACGATCGTTGCATTGATTTTAGGCCACGATTCAGGCCTGCAAACAAATCCTGAAGAGACTCGAGCCGATAAAAAAAGATATGAAGAATCCAAGCTGGCAGGAACTTGTTTTTACTGCATATCTAAAGGATGTTGATTTATGCGCGCGTCATATGTAAGCATTATTAAGTTGCATTTAACACAATAATAATACATTATTATTGTGCGCAAATATTATGTCATCGAACTCTTTAACATCTTTCCGAAAAGATATCGTTTTTTCATTCGAAAAGAATAATTATCATATTTTTTGTAAGAATTAGTAGCTTGTGGTAAATTGTGCAACTTAAATATCTCATCTGCACTTTTTGAATGAACTTGAACAATATCGTTACCAAAATTATTTCAATTTTGATTTTTCTGTTCCATTAAATACGACGCATTACACTTACCCCCATAGGTACGCGCCCACGCAGGATGACACGCTCAAGCCTTATCCCATTTACGGTGTTACCATTGCCGAAGTTGAAATCGATCTGTTAACCGGCCAGCATATTATCAGGAGGGTCGATTTGATGGAAGACGCCGGGATAAGCTTGAATCCGGAGGTCGACGTCGGTCAGGTGGAAGGAGCTTTCGTGATGGGAATAGGATACTGGACTTCTGAAGATCTAGTGTACGATCCTAAAACAGGAGTATTAACGAATGACAGAACCTGGGTATGTTATCTTCGTTCAGTTTTGATAAAGCTAATAGCACCAAGATACAATTGCTCCCGTTTCACTGATATGTACATAAATGATTAAATTATTGAAAGAATCTTATTTTCGTCGTAGAATTACAAACCGCCAGGAGTGAAGGATATTCCTGAGGATTTCCGCATAACTTTGCTTAAAAACTCGGTCAACACATTTGGTGTTCTTCGTTCAAAAGGTGAAATCTAAAACTTTATCCTTCCGTTCTCGAATCTCCATTTATAATAAAAACAAAACTTGAATATTTCCTACATGAATATGTAATAAGAGCTGAATATTCCCTATATGTACGCATACGAAAGCTTTTGGATAATCTCTTTGCAAAAATTTTAAAACACACGTAAGAGGTTTGAAGAGTTTCTTAATCATTAATCGTGATAAGTATAATATTTTAATAAAAATGCATTAAATGGAATACAAGAATTTGACTATTACAAAGAATTTGAAATTCACAATTTTATCTCGCAAATTTCTTCTTAAATTAAAATTAAAAATTCTCTCTACCATAAGAGATACTAGATCTGAGAAGATTAAAAAATCGAATGCCTATTAATTCTAAAAATTCTTTTCCAGCAACTGGTGAACCACCGCTTTGCATGAGTTGCGTAATTCCGATTGCGATACGTAATGCATTGAACTCCGCTAGGGCGGAGGCGGGAGGTAAAGATATGTGGTACCAATTAGGTAAGTCTTAAGAGCATGGATGTAAACAGTAGATATATTTTTTTTCAATAAATGTGAATCATTTTTTGCCGCAAAATGTAAGATCTCTTCCTTCTCCCCCCTTTCTCTCTCTCTCTCTCTCTCTCTCTCTCTCTCTCTCTCTCTCTCTCTCTCTCTCTCTCTCTCTCTCTCTCTCTCTCTCTCTCTCTCTCTCTCTCTCTCTCTCTCTCCTCTTTTTTTCACACAGTCTGTGAACATTTTCTTATAATATATATTGTTATATAATATATGTACTTATTTATTTTTTATAATTTTGCAGATCCACCGTACACCAATGAACGTATACTTCTAAACGGTTTAACCAGCAAGGATAATATGGTCCTGTGAGAGTGAAAATGAGATTTACGAATTAACTGTGTTTAAAATAATCTTATATTTATTTGTGTTCGGTTTATTTTCTTAACTAGAATAAGTTTACATGAGGTTTTAGGGTATAACGGGACCAAGATAATTTAGTTAGTTATTAGGTTTTAAACATAATTAAAATACAACTTCTGTTTTATAGTAAATATTTTTTATAAATGCTCTTCACTTAACACCACTGTGATGAACTTATACATAGAAAATATTACAACAATATCTGTAGTGTATAATTGATATTGATAATAACATAGTATAAAATATGTTGTAAATACAGTAATTTAATATAAATTCTTTACCTTTTTCCCAAGAATCTGGAGCAATGATTATACCCAGGTAGCAAGCACTCGTCATTTTGACGTCAAATGACGTCAAAAGACGTCAAAATGACAGACTTTTGACGTCAATTGACGTCAAAATGACGAGTCTTGCTACCTGGGTATTATCATACGTAAGCACATCCTTTGCGTTTTTTGCGTCTAAAAGCGCATGAGGAAGGGGGACAAAACAATAGAATGAAACGAGATTGAAGCATGCTAGAAAGTTTGATTCGCAAAATCAATTAACGTGCAAAGTGCATTGTTTTTGCCGCAAAATAAAAAACTTCCCGCAATAAAATTCTTTTCGTACTATACGCGCCACTCTTGTGACATTCCATTCGTTGGAAATAACGTTATTTACATTATGCACGACACGTTACACGCGAAAAGATAACATGCCAGACGTAACTCTTCTTTTTTCTGAAATTTTTTACATTCGTACGTAGTGTTTATCTTTAGATATGATTTATTATATTCCATTATATAATTTGCTGTTTCACGCGCTTACGTTTTTTTCTTACATAAGTCATTACACGTCCATTCGGGCTATTTTTATTTTTAATTTTTATAAATAAAGGTCTTTCTGCATTTAATGTGATAAGAGCACAACCTTACTGTGATAGTGATAGAAAGCGTTCCATAACAATGGATTGCATGCAATAATAACGACTATGATGTCATGGTAGTTCACATTCTGTCAAGTTATTCTTTTAAATTGCTTTCTGTTTATAAAATAAATTTACTTAAGTTATATTTATTAAAAATTGTATGTAACATCTTATTTGATTAATTATACAAATTTTTAGAATTATACATATTAAGAAACAACGTTATAAGGAAAAATATATAATGATTGAAATAAAGTGCAGCTTTGGGTATAAATGTAAAGCAATATGTAAGATATCTAATACTGTTAAAATGGTATATATAATTTTTGTAGCTAACAATAAGATTACAATGGCATAAGTTAATGTTACTGTAACTACTTCACGTAAAAATCTTAGAAAAAAAAGATGTAATCCCAATTTAAAGTATTTAAGTATAAATCTGTTGTAAAAATTATGTTATTTAAAAATATATTATTTTTGTCATATAATATGTTAATAATATGTAAAAATGTGATAAATGGCTTTGAAATGATTGATTTTGGAGTCGTTTAGAAGCGAAATGATTTAAATGACTATAAAGAAATTCCAGAATTCAAATACTTAATAAATATCTAATTGTGATCACATTCAGTCATAAAGAATTAATTATATTATGACAGAAATTATGGCATCTGATTATAAAACTTAATTTATAATGGCGAGTTCTAGAAATAAAAGATAACGCGATTCGTACTTATGTTATATGAAGAGAGTTATAACTTCTTTGTCGATTTCATGATTGCAAAGTCATGTCCAGCATCAGGATGCATACCAACTGGCACTTCCCTCAATGTCTATATCCGCGATTATGCGAAATTCCGCGACACAAAAGCGCTGTGCTACGAGGGTGGCTGCGGAAATTGAGGGCGGGACAATGGCTGTGAATTCCTGTCTTGTATCGATACTGATCTGCGACGGATATGAGTGCATTAATAGAGAAATTGCACAGTTGAATATCATGTTTAACAAAATAATAAGAATTAGTGTCTTATAGTGTTTATACGGAACTGTCACCTTTTACATCAGAATATCAGAAATTGTTCTCCGATGCGTTAAACTTTTTTATATTTATTCCACATTTTTTAACTTCCGAGCTTATCGAGTTTATATACTAATTAATGTTTGACATATATCTGTGAATCAAATAATTTCTCAGATGGGCCATTTGCACGATCGAAGGTTTAGGTGACACAGGCAAGATGGTTATCATTATACGATTCAAGCTACGCTTGCTGACAAAAATGGCTCGCAATGCGCATATTGTTCTCCCGGCATGGTCATGAATTTATATAGATAGGTACGCATCTGGCGTATGCGTGCCAAAATAATTAATTATTAACATTGCGCGGACACCGTGTTTTTGGAGCACTCATCCGGACACCCTGGGACTTTTAAGTCCAAAGGATTTTTGAAAGCGTTTCTGTGTTAATCGACCAATTTTGGACGCGTTCAAGGGATTCACCAGCGACGCAACACCATCACTAATGAAAGACATCTGCGATATTGAGGTGCATTATCCTTGCCATGCTGACTAAAGTATCGTGCACATCGATCGCGATGAACGACGCCGACGTGTTGATATCGTGCGGGCACCGTTGCCTGCATCGGGGATTAAAGAAATATCCCAGTATCGATAAGAAATTGTGGCACGCGAGCAGCAAGTGGATACTGCAATGGGATATTATAGTGAAGCATCCGGGTGCAAGGGCGAGAGGATGTCACTGCGACATCCACAAGCCGCCTCGACTGTATCCAGATTTAGGTATATGAATTGATTCTGCTGCGCGAAGGGACGATCTTGTGACGTAAAGTTGTAATATATTAATTCACGATATACACAGATGTTTTTTATGTAGCAGTGATAATTTTTATTTATTAAAAACCTACATTGTGTCATTTTATTACAAAATCAGACGATATCGATTGAATCTGAATTGTAGGGCATAGTAAAATGTTATTTTCTCTAGATTATTATTTTGCTTTTAAATATTTAACATGTTTTTTTTTTTTCAAGTAGGTATGTGCAATGTCTAAATCTTTTAATTTATTTTTGGAACTGTGTAGCGAGAAAGGGTGCGTGAATCACGATTGTGACGATTTTCTTTCTCTTTTGTTTCAGTTGGCAAAGATAGCGACGAAACCGATAGAGCGGTAAGTGTAGGTGTAGAATCCGAAAGACAGCTTCGTTGCATGTTTATAAATAGAAATAACATCTTGAGAGAAAAAAATGTCTATTGCAGATCAAATCGGCTCCCGTTAAAAGGCTGAACATGCCTTCGAAAAGAGGTCAATTTGGGCCCGCTAAAACACCATCCTCTGCCTTAGGTATATCCAAATATTACCGAATGTATTTCACATGTCACCTTCTCACTATGTCACTTAATTACTATTGCGACTTACATCGTCAATCTAATATTCTGAATTTTTAATTTTTTTATTTATTTTAAGCATGATATATATGGCAAGAGTAGAACAACAGTGAAACAAGTTTCTCTAAAATCATTTTCCGTTAGTAGCTGTTGATACGAAAATTACAAGTAGCAATATATGTAAATAAATGTAAATACGTGGAACGAGTTATTTTTATAATTTATAAAAAGTAGACGTATTCGTGTCGTATTTGGCTAAAATGTCAATGTTAAACATCGATATCTTTCACTTGTATGAACGATAATACATAATAGCACTGCCAGTTTGTGTCGTATAAATCCGAGCTTTTTATGTGAGCAATTGTCTCGTGTATTTTTACCTGAGATGTGTCTCTATGTTCCATTGTATATGAATGTTGTATATGAATGTCATATGTGTTAGTTAGTTTTAACAATACGTTTAGTTTTAACCGCAACTGCGGCTTCACATCTGCATTTTGTTAACAATACATTGCCAGAGAAACTCGCCAGCAAAAGATCAACGTTATGACGTTTCGATGACAAGGATACGCTAACTGTTCGCTTGCATGAAACAGCTCCTCCTGGTATTTCATCCAACACGGTCCCAAGGGCAACAACCATCAAAAGAGCTCTGTCAGTAAGATCGACAACGAAGGTATATCTAAATTCTACTATTGGCAATTACTATTCTGGAAAAGATTTTGAAAAAAATCCGGAGATATTTCCGATCGAGAGAAAATAATTGCATAGATAATCGCGCTGTCGATATAATTTAGAACCCTAAATGCCAATAATTTCTGTAACACGGAGTGTCAATAAATTATATCAATTTCTCCCCAATTAGGACAATGAATGCCCTGCGCATTATTGCTTCTTGATCAGTCATACGCTTTTCATCTCTATAACTTTACATGTAATTACACACAGTGCTTATTTATTATTGTTAGTAATAAGTAATTTCGTAAAGCGCGCAATTTCCCGATAGATGAAAGTGAGTGCGCTGATGTAATCGTAACCCGGCAAGTTACGCACTCTGCTGGTATCGATCAATATCAATAAGAGCGCTTAATCATCCACGTTTAGAATCTCTACACACTTTGCTTGCGTAAAGACAAAGAGCGAACACGTGTAACGGTTCGGCGAGAAGTAAAATTTCGTTTATCGGCGAATATCGGCGCAATCAAAGTTTATTGTTTAAACTGTTTATAAGTGTACCATTCACTACATTTGTGCGAACACTGTTAGAACTATATTTTTTGTTTTGTGTCAGAAGTGACTCAAATAAAGTCTTCTTTTTTGCTCTTTCACTTTAACACGTGGTTCACGCTTATTCCAGTGAAATCCATATATCCCAACAATTATCACGTGCAATCATCATTTTTTGTTAATCTGTAATGCATTTCGCGATCGCTTGAGCACTGTTCACAGCAATCTGTGTAACTTTTAGAATTAGTATCATATATTCACTGATAGTTTCTGAAAGTGTAAAGCATGAAGAGTATAGTTTTTATAAACAATTGTTATTCTTTAGCGCACATGTACATATCCGCATTGAAGTGAATATAAAGAAAACTATCATTATCTGTTCAGCGCAAGCCGGAGCCGTCGACGAAGAATGCTTTATTACTTCGTTCGAGGACGTGCCTACCGTCAATCTATTCTCGGCGAAGGATCTCGAAGAACAGATGAAGATCATCAGGGATACTGTGGGTGACGATAAAAAGGACTGGAAACAAAGGATGGATAGCGTATGTATTGCGTGAAAACGAGATTTTCTTCTCGTGGTCTGACAATTTTTTATACATTGTCTTTCTTTTTTTTTTCTCCAGATGAGAAAGTTAAGAGCCATTGTACTCGCGGGTGGCACTAATTACAAAAATTTCAGTGGCTAAAGAACGAAAATTTTCATAATTAGTGCCACCCGCGTGACATACAATACAGCGACCATTCGAGCAGGCCTGCACCGACCTTAGATCCCAAGTAGTGCGAGAGGCGTTTGGTCTTCAGGCTCTGACTTAGAAAAGCGAGAGTTATACACTCTCGCTTTTCTGAGTCAGAGCTTGAAGACCAAATTCACCAGTTTTGGCGAGGCGGTTTTGCTTACATTAATGAACCTCATACAGAACAGTGCCAAGGTATTAGGTACCTAATATTTTAGCCTAAAAATCACTTTCTAGAGCAGGCTGACATACTACTTAATACTTTGGATGCGTCGTACAAACGCTCCTTGATGTCTCACGGCCGAATGCTAGATCTCTGCTACGTTTAGATCCTATTATTGTCCAAATCGCTATATTCAATCGTAATTACGTATCTTTACTACGAACACTTATACCTCGTAGAATTTTACGACGTTCGCGTGTCCATTACTTTTTACGTAATCCATAGAAGATAAGAATTTAATTACACTTGCCATTTTCACGGTAACTAGGTCGTGGCGACAGCCGGTGCGGTGGCAGTTCGGTTCATCCGTCAAAATACCTACTGCAGTCGATATGTGCCTATTATTATATCATGCGTGAGCAGCAAGAGCAAAGATATTCGTGGAAGCGCGAGTCTTTGCCAGGAAGTAAGTAGTTCTTTGCAGACGGATAAGTTGCAACGATGCAGCCTGCCTTCGTTTACGACGAGATCAATTTAATAACGTTATTAATTTTATCGCTTTTTATAGCTCATACTGGGCACTAAGAAATCACTTTCCAGAGCAGGCTGACATACTACTTAATACCTTGGCTGCGTCGTACAAACGCTCCTTGATCTTCACGCTTCCTTGAGAGACATCAAAGAGCGTTGGTACGACGCAGCCAAGGTATTGTCTCTCAGCAATAGCGGCAGCAGTAACAGCTTAAGGATGTATGTCCGTTCAGTCAAAATAGAGGGATAAAGCTGAATTTTACAGAGATTGTGCACTCTTATATATCCCAAAAACCTGTATTAAATTTGCGATCGATTGTCTGACCCGTTTCTGAGATATCTGCTTTAAAAGTTACAGAAATTGTATATATATAGGTATACTTTCCATGTAAATATCATAATATGTATCTCTGCTCCTGTACAGTAAAAATGAATGAAATTTTTATGGTATATAGGGGAGACCGGGGCTAAAAGGTCAACGGGGTTGAAGTGTCAAATCAAATATCTCGGAACCTGTATATTGTGCGAACTCGCTATTAACATTGTAAACGCTGCTTATGGTACCCATGTGACCAACGGAGTTTCGGCAGGTTACCTGCCGTGTTATGATTTTTACGAGGGCAAACGTGTTTTCGGAAGGTGAAAGTGAAATTTTCTGCGCGTGGAAATATTGTAATATCTGCAATAATATTTGCTCTCCAAATCTCGCGGTACGTGATTATAAAGAGTAATGCATGCTGAACACGAATCCAGTGTAGTTTTTTCATTATCGTTGATGTCTAATATTTCGTGGGCGATCAAACCTGAAACTTGTGTTTGGGGCTAATCAGTCAGTAAGCACCCGGGGCTGGTCAGTCACTGTGGCGCGCCGGGCGCACGACTTCAGCTCACGGCGAATTCGCCAATTTCAGGTTAGGTTTCCCTTGAGCGTGATTCTGTCTTCCCTTGCACGTGCGTTAGTTTGTATAGGAGGGAAATAGTACGCACGTATCGTCGCAAAACGGGTGTTTTGGCCGACCGAAAAGATGGCGGACCGTTGTTTTTGAGATCGCTCGCGCTCACGGCACGTCGGCGAGGTACGGCGAGGCACGGCACGGCTCTGAGATCCCGCGATTTCCGCGCGAGAGTTGACATGCCGCGCGCGCGGTAGATCGTCGTTGTTGGTCGTTGTGTCAGTGACAGTCGCGCGTGCGACCGCATCGTCCAGCGTTCGCCGCATCGTCTCGGCGTCATTGTCGCCGGCGTTGTAGTGGTGGTGGTGTCGGTGGTGGTCATCGTCGTCGTCGTCGTCGTCGTCGTGGTGGTCATCGTCGTCGTCGTCGTCGTCGTCGTCATCGTCGTCGTCGTGGTGGTCGTGGCCGTCGTCGTCGTGGTGGTCGTGGCCGTCGTCGTCGTCGTCGTCGTCGTCGGCGCGTCGAGGAATCGGCGCGAGGACGCCGTCGAGTCGGTAAAATGGTCGCGCTCCACCGCGAGCTTTTCTAACCCCCCTGTCGCTATTTATCGCTCCCCCGCGAGAAACGCGGCTTGGTTAGGTTGCTCGAGGGTCCGCGCTGATCCTATGGCACCGGAACTCCGTCACGCGTGTTCCCCGTGGTTGCCCGCGTTGACAATATGACGTGCCGTTGGGGAGTTTACGATTTGGTTAACCTCTGTATTCACGTGCCTAAATTGTTTTATGGAATAGGTCTAGGTAAAACAATTATTTTTTAATGTTTCGCATAAAAATTTTAAATAAATTTTTATATTTTTCTCTTAAAAAACAATTATTAAAATGTATCCTATCATTTTTCAGGATTAACTGTACGTATATGTATTGAAAATGCAGTGTGACTGATCAGCCCCGGGGGGGTGACGCTTAAACCCCGGCATTTTTGAGATTTCAATTTTTGCACCGTTGTCGTTTTTGCTCTATACCGGTTAAACAAAGCGACGTAGATAAAAATTTCCTTAATAAATTTTGTAGCTAAAGGTTCACTCTTTACAGTGGTATACCACATTTAACTTCAATTATTTATTTTGTTGTTAAAAATCGGCTCCGAAAAAAACTGACCTTTAGCCCCGGTCTCCCCTACACTTCTGTGACATCGAGAATTGCAATTACGATTTTTTAAGTTTTT